>NC_067488.1:12260341-12560341 GCF_947179515.1 Apodemus sylvaticus
CTCCAGCCTCCTGCAAAACAAGTAGAAACAATTTCCAGCCTTCAGGGGAGGGGCTTGGCCTGCCTTTTTATCTTGGGAGAGATGCATTAAAGGTTGAGACTTGAAACAGAAGCCATGTCTGTCTCCACGTATTTTCTCATGCCACCTTGTTACTATTCCCATCTCTTCTTCCAGACACCTGCCCTTAGAATGTAGCTGCTGGACACTACATATGGTGCCCAAACAGGGACTTGAGTCATAGCCATTTTGAATACATGGTGACCCCACAGCGCACCAGCCAGGGTCTTTCCAATGCAGCCCAAAGCAGGTGATAAATTCCACCTAAGGCTAAATACCAGCATGGGGCCGATAATCAACAAGTACCTTAAAAGAAAGTTAAAAAAAAAACTTTAAAGAGAGAGTTCAAGAGGGTGTAAAATGTTTAAGAGATAGTTTCCCTCAATAGAGGCTTATGAGGTTCTGATTTTGGCCAGGAAACTATGCCGCTTATGGCTTATGGGTCTCACCAGCAGGGTTTCAGGCCAGAAAAACATTTTTTGGTGGATTCATGCAGGTGTGATTCAAAATACAATTCCAATATAGCCTTACCTAATATGAGAAAAAATGTTTTGTCTCTGCTTCAATACATGAACCTGGGATCTTAGATTTTTCAATATATTTTGTTTATAAAATTTTGTTACAGGTCTTTGCCCTTAACTATGGGCTTTTAAAATTTTTAAGTAAATGATTTTCAAAGGTTAAAATAAATTAATTGGCTAGGACATTGCTTTAAGCTTGCCACAAGAGAATTTTCATCCCTCTAATATTTTTAAAATAAAACAATCAAATTGATTATTATTGATGGTTGATCTATTACATGGCAATCCCTTTAGGCAAAATTAATAATTGTTATCCAAGAGATAATTTGTTACAATTAGATCACATGTTTATTCTTTCAGTTTCCCCTGCTTCAGCACAAATAACTGACTTGGGTGCTATAGCAGCTATTTTTAAGATGTTAAAAATCAAACTTCTAATAATATAGCTCATGGCTTACAATTGCTTAAAATTGTTCCCTTTTTAATACTGCTAATTCTTAATTTTTACAATTGTTTATGCAAATGTAATTCAAAATTAAAACGATATGTTTTCTAAATGACTGTCCTCTGGATATTTGAGAGCTAATTCAAAAGCTGGAGAGACAGCCATGGGTGCTGGGAGTTGAACTCTTGTATTTTATGGTTCTGAGCCTGGAGAGATGGCTCGGCCATCCAAGGCTAGACCGTTGGAGCATGGTCCACAACCACCTATGGTGAGATCTGACACTCTGGCGTGTCTGAAGACAACTACAATATGCCATGACTGTCTCCAGAGGGGCCCTGCCAGAGCCTTACAAATACAGAGGCAGAAACTAGCAACCAACTATTGGACTGGGCTTGGGGTCCCCAATGGAGGATCTGGAGGATGGTCCAGAGGTGCTGAAGGGGTTTATAGCCCCATGGGAAGAACAATGACTTAAGACACCCAGACACCCCAAGACTCCCAGGGACTGAACCATCAACCAAGGGGTACACATGGTTCCAGCCAAAAATGTGTCAGAGGAAAGCCTCGTTGGGCATCAGTGGGAAGAGTGTTCTTTGGTCAGGTAAAGGCTCAATAGAGGCCCCAACAAACAGAAATGGATGGGGAGTGGGGGGGTGGGGGAGTGGGGAGAGGTGGGAGTGTGTCAGATAGAGGGGCATATTCATGGAGGCAGGGGTTGGGAGGAGGGGTAGGGAATCTTTGGGGAGGGGGCATTTGGGAGGGGGGAAATTGGGAAAGGTTTTACCATTGACAATGTAAATGAAGAAGATACTCAATAAAATAAAATAAAATAAAATAAAATAAAATAAAATAAAATAAAATAAAATAATGGAAAAGCAAAGCAAAACAAAAGGTGCCTGGACAAAGATCCCTTAAGGCAAGGCACATAAATTTATATCCCAGACAGACTATATAAAAACAATTGGTCATACAAAAGGCCAATATGTACCATCAAAAGGATAATGGCTTAAAAATAATTTTGTATTTTAAAAAATGTGCACATCAAATTATAAAGATTTGTTCTTGGTGTCGTCAATTTCTACCTCTACCACATAATGGCTGATTCTAGAGGACTTAGTTAATTATTACAGATAAATGATACTCATATTTTTAATTTAGAAAATTAAAATATGTGCATATGACTAGGGTTTATTTTGGGCATTCTAGTTGCAACTGCTCTAGCAAAATGCAACTGGGAATGCTACGTTTATTTTCTATAATTACATAGTTATTGCCTATGTTATGGTATACGCTTGGTGTTCCAACTTGGATTGGAACAAACAATGGAACTGGCCATTTAATGAATAAAAGTTATTCATTTGAGATGTCTTTGACAATTTGATTCTTTGTTATCCTCAAAGACAAGGTAATATAAAAAAATTAAAAACAATATCTTCTTTAAAAAAAGAGGGGAAATTGTATCCCCATGCATATCATTTAAATTATGCTTGTATATTTTTAAGAAAATTTTAAAATTTGGATGCCAAGGAACTTCCTGCTGAGTGTATATGGCATCCTATAACTAGGCATACTGATGCCTAGATGAGATAGAAGAATTCACTTATTGGCATATGACGTGATCTTGACTTAATATTGGGGAAGAAGGCATGTCTATGTTTTTTTCCACAGAATGCTGTAGAAACATGCTAGCTGCCAGAGTAATTGATGTAGGACTGAAGATAATACTGACTGCAGGCTTGCTGAGTGCCCAGACAATGGTAACAAAAAAGCTTTATTGAATACACTTTAATTGTCAATTGTCCCAGATTAAGTAAACTGCCTTGCTTCAAGCTTTTAGAAATTGTGGAACAGAGAAATTGAAGACTGTTAAACTGACTTAGAAAAATTAATCTAAAGGAGAAATTATAACAACTCGTTTGCCTATAGTAGTATTGTGGCAAAAGTCTCCTCTTATGTAGATTCATTTGAGGGTGTCTCCTAAACATAATATCCTGCCATATTATGAGGCAGTAGCCCAGATAATTTTGCTTGGAAGGAAGCAGTCACTAACTTGTTTTGGCAAAGAACCAGATATCATTATTCAGCCTTTTAACGTAGATCAAGATGCTTGGCTGAAGCAGCATGGCACAGATTGGTTGCTTGCTCAAGTAGCATTTGAAGGAAATATAGATGACCATTATCCTCAAGATAGATTAATGACGTTTTTGGATGTGCATGAGGTTGTATTTCCTAATATGATCTTTGCAGCCACTGCATAATGCTCTTTTGATTTTCATAGATGGGTCTTCTGAAGGAAGAGCTAGACATCTTATTAATAATCAACAGGTAGTTATAGAAACACCTGGGCTCAGCTCAGTTAGCAGAGTTGACAACAATATTAAATGTTTTTCAACCTATAAATAATACCTTTAATCTTTTTACAATTAGCTTGTATGTTGCAGAATCTGTCCTTTTATTAGAAACCTGTGGCACAATTAATTTTAATATGCCATCAGGATCTTTGTTTTCACTATTGCAAAACATCATTTTTGCTAGAAAAAAATCCCTCTATATTGGCTGAATACAAGCTCACTCCAGTCTTCCTGGAGCATTAGCTAAAGGCAATCATTGCATTGACAGAGCTCTAATAGGAAAGGCTAAAGCGTCCTATTCCTTAAAGTGTTAGAATCTGTTGAACTGGCTAGACATGATCATAATGGGTTCCACCTTTCTAGCCATACGTTAACACTCTGACATGGAATCACAGAGGAGCAAGCAAGAATGATTGTAAAACAATGCCTTAACTGCCTTTCCTTACCTCCAACTCCCCATTTAGGGGTTGATCCATGTGGCCTTATGCCCAATCATATTTGACAAATGGATGTAATTCTTTATACAAAATTTAGAAAATTAAAACATGTTTGCATTGATACTTGTTCAGGATTTCTTTTCACTTCTCTACATTCGAGAGAAGCCTCTAAAAATGTAATCAGTCATTGTTCACAAGCTTTTAATACCATGGGATTACCTAAAGTCATCAAGATGGACAATGGGTCAGCCTATACTGGCAATAACTTTATCTCATTTTGTAAAGAATTTGGTATTAAACATAAAACTGGAATTCCTTATAGCCCAATGGACCAAGGATTGTTAAGCGTGAATATCACACTCTTAAAAATTGGCTTGTTAAAACAAAAAGGTGGAAACTGTACCCTCCAAAATCACCCAAAGCATGCCTTGCTTTTGTTTTGTTTGTTTTAAATTTCATACAAACTAATGCTAAATGTCAGTCTGCAGCAGATCACCATTGGCATCCTGCCACTTCTAATTCCTATGCCATGGTAAATGGCAAGACCCTTTAACTAATACATGGAACAGTCCAGACCCTGTTTTAATATGGAGATGATGTTCTATTTCTATTTTCTCTCAAAAAGAAGACAGAGCCCGATGGCTGCCAGAAAGATTGGTATGACAGGTAAATAGAGACCCTGAATCAGCTGGGAAGTATGACTAATTCAATAGTGTTCTTAAAGCCACTTCTTCCATACTGGAAAGGTAGGCTCATTTTCCTCTAGCTGTTAATTTGCAAGACAGGTTTGTTCCTGAGCTACTAATTTACAACCAAACTAAATACCATGGGTCTTCCAGAGACAGTTCAAGCAGTTTCTCCTCTTAATCTCTTGTGTTGCGTTTCAAGAAGGTCTCTTTCAGACACAGCTCAGTGGCTCCCAGGACTCGAAGAAAGGTAGGCTGCTATGAAGGCCAGCTAGCTCACATTCACAGTGCATTTAATTAACCAGTGGATCTCCAGAAAGGGAGCCACATAGAACTCAGATCTATATGTGTTTGCTAATCAAGCAAACATGGGCACCAGCAGGAGGTATGATGCAAATCACTGCAAGGGAAGGACCATGTTTTCTGGCTCTGAGTTCCCTGAAAGCACATCTGAATGCATAGGGGTTGATGTTGAGGAACTGTCCTTAAAATAAGAAAGTCTATTCCCCTCCTCTGCAGAAGATGTTATATAATATTTAAGGGGGTCACAGTCAATGTTTTCCCCCTCTTGTCAAAGCCGACCATCTTTTGACGGATATTTATCCACTGGTTTTTCTTAAAATTAATAAAAAGGGAGGAATTGTGATAGCCTCCAGCCCATTGTTCTCAAAGAATAGCAGCCAGCAACCTGACCTCCAGCCTCCTGAAGAACAAGCAGAAACAGTTTCCAGCCTTAGGGGGAGGGGCTTGGCTTGCCTTTTTATCTTGGAAGAGATGCATTAAAGGTTGAGACTTGAACTAGAAGCCATGTCTGTCTCCATGTATTTTCTCTTGCCACCTTGTTCCTATTCCCATCTCTCCTTCCAGAGACCCCACCGTTAGAATGTAGCTGCTGGACACTACACCTCACTCAAGACTATTTTTCAGATACCTTGGGAAAATAACAGTTTTTTCTTATACACATTCTTAAAAGACATAACATAGTAAATTTATATGCATTATATATGTGAAATATATCATATGTAGGTACATATACTTACACATACACATACATATACATATATCTCAGCTTCTATTTCAGATGTAAGCTTAATTTCTCATGTCTAAGCAGGACTTAGTCCCTCTTGACATGGTTTCCTGTTCTCTACCACACCCTCATCATTCAAGTCAGAGTCAAACACAAACTCAGCTAGACTGAACTTTTCAATGGTGCATATATGCATAGACCTATAGTCCTAGAATTTGGGAGACATTAGAGAATACAGAAAGAGACCCTCTGTATTCTAGGAATACAGGAGAAACAATAACAAAGGAAGGAAGGAAGGAAGGAAGGAAGGAAGGAAGGAAGGAAGGAAGGAAGGAAGGAAGGAAGGAAGGAAGGAAGGAAGGAAGGAAGGGAGGAAGGAAGGGAGGGAGGGAGGGAGGGAGGGAGGGAGGGAGGGAGGGAAGAAAGAAGGAAGGAAGGAAGGGAGAGAAGAAAAATACAGTTCAAGTCTTTTCCTTTCTTTTTTCTCTCTGTCTCTCTGTCTCTGTCTGTCTCTGCCTGTCTGTCTCTCATATATATATATACACAAACATATGTATATATGTATATTTCTTGGCCTAGAAGCACTTCTAAAATGTTCAATATCCCTAGAAATCATTGAAATACCAATCAAATCAACTCTGGTTTTCTGTCTTACACTAGTAAAAATGGCTAAAATAAAAAACTCAAGTAATACTGCATTCAAGTAAATGGTACACTTACACAATGCACCATTACTCAGCTATTAAAAGCAGAGACATCACGAAGTTTGCTAGAAAAATGACGGAACTAGAAGATATTTTGAGTAAGGTAACCCAGACCCAGACAGTCAAACACAGTATGTACTCACTTATAATTGGATATTGGCTATAAACTACAGAATAACCATGTGTACAATCCATAGATCCAAAGAAACTAGGTAACAAGTAGTTCCCAAGGGAGAATATTTGGATCTCCCTGAGATGGGGAAATAAGATAAACATCTAGGTGTGAACAGTGATATCTGCCATGGAGCTCAATGTGGATACTTGGGTGCCTGTCTATTCTAATTGACCAACCCAAGCAAAACATACCTATTCTTAGTAGCTTTTTACAATCTACTATTTTGTGAAGGCATTAATATTGGACCTAATTTATGAAGTCAATACTCAAATAATAGTTTGACCAATTCTTTCAATGCAAGAAAACCTACAGATTTTCAAGAAGAGTTGGTGGCAGCCTTTTGTTTAATTCCTCTCAAATTTATTCACAGAAAGATTTATAGTTTGTAGGAAACATGGCCAATCTCTGAATGGTACTTAGAGTGAACTCAACATACAGGTAAAATCTATATCATGAAATTATCTTCTTGATGCAAATAGGGCTATATTCTAGTATACATTTCCATAAGTGAGATGATATCTTTTGACTTTTTTTATATTATAATACAGCATTTCTCCTTCCCTTCTTTCCTCAACTCTCTCTCATCTACTCTCTCTGCTATCCTTCATCTAATGAAAGAATAAGTTAATTTTAAATACACAGGAATTTGCTCTGCATAGTAAGTACATAAAAGTATTAAATGGCTAACACTTTAAGGGCTAAAGGGGGATTTTTTTTTTCTAAAAGATATATTGATGGGCTGGGAAGATGGCTCAGTGAGTAAAAGCAAACCTACAAGTATGAGGACCTGAGTTCAGATCACCAACACCCATGTAAAATCTGGCAATGGCTATGTGTGGCTGTTAACACCAACACTGTTCATGCACAAACACAATTACTGCAGTTTATTAATCTTCCAGCCTAATAGAATCTACAGGCTTCAGATGAAGGGAGGGACTTGTTTCAAAGGGTAAAGCAGGGAGTGAGAGAACAGGGCATGCGATTGATGTCTTTCTCTTCCTTGCATGTGTCTTTATGGGCCTGTCAACCCTTCTCACATACACACGTGTATCACATGGACCCAAACACAACCCCCCAAAAAATACATGCATAAAAATGAGTGAAAAACATCACATTGGAAGTAAACTCCTTTGTATGCTTAGAACATTAACTTTAAAAGGAAAAATTAAACCCCAAGCCTCAAACAAATGTCCTCTAACAACTCACCTTCTCTTGTACATGGAGGGTCAATGAATGCTAACAAAAATCCCTCATACACACTAGAGTTCATGCACAGTTTTTAATGTTTCCTGCTATTTCTCCTTTCATGCTATCTCCCATGCTTTTTCCTCCCATAGTTCTAATCAAATGTAAACAAGATCATCAAGACCTGATGAGTCTACCTGCAGAATAATTCTATGCTGCCCGATAAAATTAGAATCAATAGATGCAAAGGAATAAAAACTGTAGATTGGGATTGTCTTTAAAAGATCTTAGAGCAGCCACAGCTCAATGGTCTAGCAAGCAGTCTACACTGTTTTTCCATCAGTTTCTGAAAGGGACAGGTTAAACTTTACTGATATGACTATAGAGTTGTCAATGCTTTAATAAATTCCAGGCTGATGAAAGACTTGTAGTACAAGGACCCTAAAAAAGAAAAATCTATGGCAGTTCTTGCCTTGAAATATTTCAAAAGTATTAATTATTTTGTATAATGTCCCTTAACTAGAGAATTTTCATTTTTCTTCCTATTTAGGTTGAGTTGTGTGTTATTTGACATATAACATTTATTATCAATTGCAATTATTATATAAGAAATAGATATTCTTTCTCATTAATCACTATTAAAATGTACATATTTGGCCAGGCGGTGGTGGCGCACACCTTTAATCCCAGCACTTGGGAGGCAGAAGCAGGCGAATTTCTGAGTTCAAGGCCAGCCTGGTCTACAAAGTTAATTCCAGGACAGCCAGGGCTATACAGAGGAACCCTGTCTTGAGAAAAAAAAAACTAACTAACTAACAAAATAAATAAATAAAGTAAATAAAAAATAAAATGTACATATTTATACAAGTGTGAACTTTGTTTTAGTCACTGGATATTTACTCTCTTGCAACTATAGTAAATTTTTTGTTGTTCAGATTGTTCTCTTTGGCTATTGAGAAACTTCAGATTGGCTCAATGCTTTTACAGTGTATCACTCTCCTATTATGCTTGTTTGCTTGTTTATTGCAGAGTAGTAGGTCAAGGCCTTCCGAATGATAAAGCAATATTCTATCATACTACTGAAATGTGCTCCCATTTTTCATACCTGTCTGTACTGCTTCGAATGATTTTTTACTTTTTGGTACCAGAAGGCACTCCATGCTTATACATGTTCTAATGCAGAATTAAGCACCTCTTCTAGGTGCCCAGGTCCCCTCAATCTATGTTCATTATTCCTTATCCACTCTATGGGTTACAATATGCTTCTTTAGATACTCAAAGTACTTTGGGAAAATGTAAAGAACTTGGAACAACATGCTTCCATGTACAACCCCCCAAACTTACTCCCCAAGATTCTCTCTCTCTCTCCCTCTCCCTCTCTCTCTCTCTCTCTCTCTCTCTCCCCTCTCTCATATATCTTTCTATCATCTATACACATGTGTATATAGATACAGACAGAAGATATAAATGTAGATAAGTAGATGTGATTGAATATAAAACCTATAGTACTGTATAATGCTTTTTATTTTTATTTTTCTGTTAAGAGAAAATGTTTTTCTCCCATAATGCATTGTGATTACAGGTTTCAGGCCCTCTACTCCTGGTTCTTGCCCACTTCCCTTTCCATTCAAATCCACCCCTTTCTGTCTTTTGGTAGAAGACAAACAGACTTCAACAGAACAATAATAAAATAGAATAAACATAATAAAATGAAAAAAACTAGCATATTGGAACAGGTCAAAACAAACAGAAGAAAAAGAGCTCAAGAAAAGAAACAAGAAACAGATATACATGCAGAGACCCACTTGTTTACACACTCTGAAATCCCATAAGAACATTAAACTGGAAGTCATAATATATACTCAAAGTACCTATAGGAGAGAGAGAGACAGAGAGAGAGAGAGAGAGAGAGAGAGAGAGAAGGTAAATTGTAAGGTGTAAGGTGCTTGTTCTCTGTTGACCACCTATTGGTGGCCATGCAGCCGATCCTTATGAGCATTTGTTCTCTTCCACAAGATAGAAACAGAAGAAACACTACCCAAATCATTCTATGAAGCCACAGTTATGCTGTGTATTCTCCCTTGGAGATGGAATAGTTTCTGTCTAATCAGGAACTTGTCACAATTTCCCTTCATAGAGGACTTCATAAGAGATTTTTTCTACTTATATCATGTTTAATGTTCCAAATAGATTTTAAAAGCTGAAAAAGAAAAAAGAGTAGTTTGTTTCCCCAGTGGTACTCCTCTGAAAAAAAACTAGATTTTCATTTGAAAGTAATTGTCAGTTGTAGGTACCTTCTGGATTAGGGACGTATCTACTTCTTTCAACTCTGTGACTGCATCTGGTGCAGCCCTGTGCAGGCCTTGCACATACGGCCTTGGTCTCTGTACACTCATATATGCTTGGATCATGTTGATATAGAGGGTCTTGTTTCCATGGCCACCTCCAAACACTTTGACTCTTAGACTCTTTCTGTCTCCTCTTCTACAGGGTTCCCTGACACCGGAGGGAAAGGATTGTTTGCAGACATCCCATTCAGGGTTGAGTGTTGCAATGTCTTCCACTCTCTGTGTAATGTCTGGGTTTAGGTCTCTGTATGTGTTCCCATCTGCTGCAGGAGGAAGCTTCTCTGACAATGGGTAATCTACTTTCTTAGCCAGAATTAACATTATTAGTTTTGTTTTCAAATATCCCATGTCCTTGACGAAATTTAGATAAAAAGAGAAAGTGAATAGATATATAAATAACTACATATCAGTTTATCATTCATGATATTTTCCTTTTGTTACTGTATTACTTACATTGGCATCTGGATAAGGCCTCATTTACCTGAAGAACTTTCTATAGTATAATTTAGTAAACTGTTGTGCATTATACTATAAATTCAGTGGTAATTACTTGTTTTAGTTTTTAAATAGAATATTTCTATATTTTAATATTCATTATTTAAGATTATACTAGACATTTGTTCCTGGTAACTAATATAACATAATTTTCTGTTTGTAAAATGCCACCTCCTCTGGTTACTTCCAAGATTAGTTTTTATGTTTGATATTTACTACTTTAACTCTTAGGTGCCTAGGTGTTCATTTTCTATGTGTTCTGCTAGTTTTTTGAGATTCTTGGATCTGTACTTTAAGCCTTATTTACCAGATTTGTAAAGGCTGTAGCTGAGATTTTATTCTTATTTTATTGAATCTTCTTCGGGGTCCTCAGTTACACTCATATTGAACTTCCTATGAGTTCAAATAGTATTTTTTTTCAGGCTCTCTTAATTTATCTAGAAAATATTAAGTGCTGCTATGTGCTATAGCATAGATAAGCCTTGAAAGCATTTGATAAGTGAAAAAAAAATCAGTAGATCCATTTACCTGAAATGCTTTTGGGAGTCACTAGAAGATAGCAATGGGAATGTTGCATAACAGTGTATGAGTACAAGTGTCCCTGAGGGAAGATGAACCAGAATGGAATAAGATAGTAGTGACTGCACAATGCTATGATTTGAGTATTGCTTCTCAGAATTAATTTTGTCCATCTTTCCCCTCAAAATAATATGTTAATGGTATTGAGAGGTAGTGCCTCTAAATAGTGGTTAGTTCATCCACAGTCTGTCCACAGGAGCTCCTAGGCAATAGTTGTTATATGATGTGAGGTCTGACTGAAGCTATAAGATCTACTGTACTGATCATATGTAATTGCCTGACAAAGATATGCAGGAACCACGGATGTGGTTTCCCAATCTCTAGAGCTGTGAGTTAGGTAAATTTCTATTCCTTTTAATGATTAGTATGCAATATTCATATGTAGCAACAAAAGACAGACTAAAACATAGAACCATTTGAGTACTTAAAAACCACTGAGACTTTAAAATGGCAGAACACATACTATGTGACTTATGTATCCGTTTTAGAAAAGGTAAGGTACTGTATAGAGGAAAATATTACAACCAAGAAGATTGAGAATAAATATCCATAGAAATTGGAAAGAATAGGAGATAATGGTGTCATAGAAAGTAAGACAGAAGAGACATTCATGGCATACTGTGCAGTACCAAGACTCATGTTGAGTGAGGGCTGAAAACAGTGACCGGCTTGCAGACTAAGATATAATTGACATCTTAGTAAGAGGTTGTTCAGCATGTTATTAAGAGAAACCAGGAAGTTGTGTAGGCAGAGATTAAAGAAAAGTAAGAAAGCAATTATTATTTACTTCTCTGGGAAGTTTTACTGGGTAAGAAAGAGCAAACAGGGAGACAATAAATAGGGTATTAGGTTTCATTGAAAAACTAATTTTGCTGGCCTTAATTGCTTTTGCATACTATCTAACCAATAAATCTACAAATAAAATGACAATGACCATAATTAAGATAACTTAGACTTCTTAAAAAGAATATGTAATTTCCCCCTGGCATCATATAACCCCTTGTCTATCATTATTTAGTATCAATTTGAAATATATACTGCTTTCCTTATAAATAATGGGCTTTAACAATAGTTCCTATTTTATATTTGATTTCCTACTGGCATTTTATATTGCTTTGTATTACCTCAATTATTTTTATATCATTCCAATTCCATGGAAATCAGTTAAGTGTGGATAATTAGATAATGCATCACATATAGGAAATAAGTAGTTTCTCATTTTCTGTACTTTTAAAATACATACTCATTGTTACCGATTCATAATGATAAAAAAAGAAGTAATTTCTAAGAAAGCGCCTATGTGATATAGCCACTGATTACTTAATACTTAACTTTGACTTACCCTGTTCAATAAGACACTTTCATTTATTGTGTTATAGATTTTAAAATCTAGTCTTTTACTTTTCTATAAAAACTTTAATATTCTTATGAATTCTAACAGTTGTTAAATAAAATAGTCTTAATAATTTTGGCAGGCCCCTCTTATGTCTTAAATGCACGTAAGGAGAGCAAGACAAAATATTAGTGTATATTCCTATACATTTAACTCATTCAAAGAGAAAGTTATGTTTAATTTTTTCAGATACTTATTTGTTTTTTAATGATAAACATAAAAACCTGACACATTGAGACAGATATAAACAAGAATCTGAGACAAAGGCAAACAGTACTTCAAGGTCTTTACCTGTAAATTTATATATACGTGCATATAATGCATATATTTTACACATGCATATATACATATATATATGTATGTATATAATGCATATATTTATGCACATATGTATTATATAATGCATGTATGTATGTATATATATATATATATGTGTGTGTGTGTGTGTGTGTGTGTGTGTGTGTATAAGAAAGAATTCCCTTCTCTCAGACACACTATTTCTCCAGAATTCACAAAATTGGTCCTAACTGGATAAAGAAGTACCCAGGCTCTGTTAATGAAAAAAAATGCAGGATCTAAAATCACTTCTCATGATGCTGAGAGAGGACTTTAAAATAGACATAAATAAATAATCAAGAAATACAGGAGAACACAGGGAAACAAGTTGAAGCTCTTAAAGAGTAAACACAAAAATCCCTTAAAGAATTACAGAAAAATGCAATCAAACAGGCAAAGGAAAAGAACAAAACCATCCAAGGTCTAAAAATAGAAATAAAAACAATAAAGAAATCACAAAGGGAAACAACACTGGAGTTAGAAAACCTAGGAAAGAGATCAGAAGTCATAGATGCAAGGATCAACAACAGAATACAAGAGATAGAAGAGAGAATCTCAAGTGCAGAAATACCATAGAAAACATAGGCACAACAGTCAAGGAAAATGCAAAATGCCAAAAGGTCCTAACCCAAAACACCTAGGAAATCCAGGACACCATGAGAAGACCAAACCTAAGGATTACAAGTATAGAAGAGAGCAAAGATTCCCAACTTAAAGAGCCAGTAATATATTCAACAAAATTATAGATGATAACTTCCCTAACCTGAAGAAAGTGATGCCCATGAACATGGAAAAGGCCTACAGAACTCCAAATATACTGGACCAGAAAAGAAATTCCTCCTGTCACATAATAGTCAAAACACCAAATGCGATAAACAAAGAAAAAATATTAAAAGCAGTAAGGGAAAAAGGTCAAGTAACATATAAAGGTAGACCAACAGAATTACACCACACTTCTCAACAGAGACTATGAAAGCTAGAAGATTCTGGGCAGGTGTCGAACAGACCCTAAGAGAACACAAATGCCAGCCCAGACTACTATACCCAGGAAAACTCTTAATTATCATAGATGGAGAAACCAAGATATTTCATGACAACTCCAAATTTATACAATATCTTTCCACAAATCCAGTAGTACAAAGTATAGTAGATGGAAAACACAACACCAGGAGGGAAACAACAATAAAAAGAAAGAAAATAATCTTTCAACAAACCCAAAAGAAGTTAGCCACACAAACATAATTCCACTTCTAAAAACAAAAATAACAGGAAGTGACAACTGCTTTTCCTTAATACTTTTTAACATCAATGAACTCAATTCTCCAATAAAAAGATATAGACTAACAGACTGGATACGCAAACAGGACCCAGCATTTTTCTGCATACAGTAAACCCACCTCAGTGACAAAGACACTACCTCAGAGTAAAAGTTGGAAAACAATTTTCCAAGCAACAAGAAACAAGCTGGAGTAGCCATTCTAAAATAGAATAAAATCAACTTTCAACCAAAAGTCATCAAAAAACATAAATAAGGACACTTCATACTTGTCAAAGGAAAAATCTAACAAAATGAACTCTCAACTCTGGACATATATGCTCCAAATTCAAGGGCACCCACATTCATAAAAGAAACATTACTAAATCTTAAAGCACACATCATACTCTACACAATAATAGTGGGAGACTTCAACACCCCATTCTCCAAAATGGACAGATCATGAAAACAGAAAATAAACAGAGACATAGTGAAACTAAAAGAAGTTAGAAACCAAGTGGATCTAACAGGTATTTATAGAACATTTCATCCTAAAACAAAAGAATATACCTTTTTCTCAGCACCTCATGACACCTTCTCCAACTTTGACCATATAATTGGACACAAAATAGGCCTCAAGAGATACAAAAAGTTTAAAATAATCCTATGCACCCTATCAAATCACCACCGACTGAGGCTGGTCTTAAATATGAACAAAAAGAACAGAAAGCCCACATAGACATGGAAGCTGAACAATGCTCTACTCAATGATAACTTGGTCAAGGAAGAAATGAAAGAAATTAAAGACTTTTCAGAATTTAATGAAAATGAAGACACATCATACCAAAATTTATGATACACAAAGAAAGCAGTGGTAAGAGGAAAACTCATAACCCTAAGTGCCTCTAAAAAGGAAACTAGAGAGAGCTTACACTAGTAGCTTGACATCACACCTAAAAGCTCTATAACAAAAGAAGCAAATACACTCAAGAGGAGTAGATGACATGAAATAATCAACCTCAGGGCTAAAATCAACCAAATAGAAATAAAAAGAAGAATCAACAAAACCAGGATCTGGTTCTTTGAGAAAATCAACAAGATAGATATATCCTTAGCCAGAATACCCAGAGGGCACAGAGAAAGAACCCAAATTAACAAAATCAGAAATGAAAAGGGAGCTATAATAACAGAAATCGAGGAAATTAAAAAAAAATCAGATCCTGCTACAAAAGCCTATACTCAACGAAATTGAAAAATCTGGATGAAATGGACAGTTTTCTAGAAAGATACCAGATGCCAAAGTTAAAACCGGATCAGATAAACCATCTAAACAGTCCCATAACCCCTAAAGAAATAGAAGCAGTCATTAATAGTCTACCAACCAATAAAAGCCCAGGACCAGATGGGTTTAGTGGAATATTATATAAGATCTTCAAAGAAGACATACTACCAATACTCTTCAAACTATTCCACCAAATAGAAACAGAAGAAGCATTACCCAATTCATTCTATAAAGCCACAATTACACTTATACCTAAACCACACAAAGAACAAAGAAAGAGAACTTCAGACCAATTTTCCTTATGAACATTGATGCAAAAATCCTCAATAAAATTCTTGACAACCAAATCAAAGAACACGCAAAACCATAATTCACCATGATCAAGTAGGCTTCAGGGATGGATCAATAGATGAAAATCCATCAATGTAATCCACTACATAAACAAACTCAAAGAAAAAAAGCACATGGTCATTTCATTAGATGCTGAAAAAGCATTTGACAAAATTCAGCATCCCTTCATATTAAAAGTCTTGGAAAGATCAGGAATTCAAGGTCCATACCTAAACACAGCAAAACTATATACAGCCAACATCAAACTAAGTGGAGAGAAACTGGAAGCAATCCCACTATATCAGACAAGGACTAGACAAGGCTGCCTACTCTCTCCCTATCTATTCAATATAGTACTTGAAATTCTAGCTAGAGCAATTAGACAACAAAAAAGAGGTCAAAGGGATACAAGTTGGAAAAGAAGAAGTCAAAATATTCCTATTTGCAGATGATTTGATCATATACTTAAGTGTCCCCAAAAATTCCACCAGAATTATAATATCACTAAGGAGCAAGCAAAAATGATTGTGAAACAAAGACCCTTTAACTAATACTTGGAACAGTCCAGACCCTGTTTTAATTTGGGGAAGAGGTTCTGTTTGTATTTTCTCTCAAGAAGAAGACAGAGCCCGATGACTGCCAGAAAGATTGGTATGGCAGGTAAACAGAGACCCAAAACAAAAAACAAAACAAAGACAAAACAAAACAAACAAACAAACAAAAAACGAACCCCCCCCACCTGACCTCGATACTCCTTGGGGCCTCCAATTTCTTGAGGATTAGGTGGATCACCTCTTAATGAACACAGGCCCAGCATTAATCTACAGTATGTGTGTTGGGCCCATCATATCAGCTGGTGTATGTTGCCTGTTTGGTGGTCCAGTGTTTGAGAGATCTTCTAGATTAATTGAGACTGCTGGTCCTCCTACAGGGTCAGCCCTCTCCTCAGCTTCTTTCAGCCTTCCCTAATACAACAACAGATGTCAGTTGCTTCCATTGGTTGGGAGCAAATATCTACATCTGACTTTCAACTGCATATTGGTTCTTCCAGAGTGAAATCATGCTAGGTCCCTTTTTGTGAGTGACCCATAGCCTCAGTAATAGTGTCAGGCCTGGGGACGTCCCCTTGAGCTGGATCCCACTTTGGGCCTGTCACTGGGCCTTCTTTTCCTCAGGATCCTTTCCATTTCTATCCCTGTAATTCTTTCAGACAGGAACACTTATAGATCAGAGTGGAGTGGCCCTTCTCTCCCTCATTTGATTCCATGTCTTCCTGCTGGAGGTGGGCTCTACAATTACCCTCTCCCTACTGTCCAGCATTTCATCTAAGGTCCCTCCCTTTGAGTCCTGAGAGTCTTTCTCCTCCCATGTCTCTAGTGCATTCTGGAGGGTCCCCCTCAACCTCCTATCTCCAAAGGTTGCCTGTTTATATTCTTTCTGCTGACCCTCAAGGTTTCAGTCCTTTTCCCTCACCCAATACCAGATCAGGTTCCCCTTTGACTTCCCCTCCCCCATTCACTTTCCCTCCCATAGCCCATCCCTCGCTCCCTCGCTCCCTCCCTCCGGCCCCACTTGCGATTGCTTTCTTCTTCCTCTGAAGTGGGACTGTGGCATCCTCACTTGGGCCCTTCAGCTTGTTGACCTTTCTGAGTTCTGTGGACTGGATCTCAGGTACTTTGTATTCTTTTTTGGTTAATATCCACCTATTAGTGAGTACATACCATGCATGTTCTTTTGGGTCTGAGTTACCTCTATCAGAATGATATTTTCTAGTTCCATCAATTTGCCTGCAAAACTCAGGATTTCCTCATTCTTAATAGCTGAGTAGTATCCCATTGTGTAAATGAACCACATTTTCCAGATCCATTCCTCTGTAGTGGGACATTTAGGTTGTTTTCAGCTTCTGGCTAGCAGATATAAGTCTGCTATGAACATAGTGGAACATGTGCCCCTGTGACATGGTGGGGCATCTTCCCAAGAGTGGTATAGCTGGGTCTTCAGGTAGATCTATTTCCAATTTTCTGAGGAACATCCATGATTTCCAGAGTGGTTGTACCAGTTTGCAATCCCACCAGCAATGAAGGAGTGCTCCTCTTTCTCTACATCCTCTCCAACATACGTTGTCACCTGAAGTTTTGATCTTAGCCATTCTGATTGGTGTAAAGTAGAATCTCAGAGTCATTTTGATTTGCATTTCCCTGATCACTAAGGACTTTAAACAAATCTTTAGGTGCTTCTCAGCCATTTGAGATTCCTCTGTTGTGAAATGTGAATTTAGTTCTATACCCCATTTTTTGATTCGGTTGTTTGGTTTTGTGGTAATTAGCTTCTTGAGTTCTTTATATATTTTGGATATTAGTCCTCTATTGGATGTGGGTTAGTGAAGATTTTTTCCCAATCTGTGGGTTGCCAATTTGTCTTATTGTCTGTCCTTTGCCTTATAGAAGCTTCCCAGTTTCATGAGATCCCATTTATCAACTCTTGATCTTAGAGCATGAGTCATTGGAGTTCTGTTTAGGAAATTCCCCCCTATGCCAATGACTTGAAGGCTGTTTCCCACTTTCTATTCCACAAGATTTGGTGTACCTGGTTTTATGTTGAAGTCCTTGATCTGCTTGGACTTGAGCTTTGTGAAAGGTGACAAATATGGGTCTATTTCCATTTTTCTACATATAGACAGCCAGTAGATAAGCACCATTTATTGAAGATGCTTTCTTTTTTTCCATTGTATATTTTGGCTTCTTGGTCAAAGATCATTTGTCTGTGAGAGTGTGGTTTTATTTCTGGGTCTTCAATTCTATTTCATTGATCAACATGTCATCAATACCATGAAGTTTTTATCACTATTACTCTGTAGTAAAGCCTGAGGTCAGGGATGGTGATTTCCCCCAGCCATTCTTTTATCAGTAAGAATTGTTTGAGCTATTCTGGGTTTATTTTTTTTTTTTTTGTCTTTCTAGATGAATTTGAAAACTGCTCTTTCCATGTCTTTGAAGAATCAAGTTGGGATTTTGATGTGAATTGCATTGTATCCTGAATTAAGTTGCATTGAATTCATTTAATTGATGAAGATTGCCTTTGGAAGGATAGCCATTTTTACTACACTAATTCTGCCAATCCATGAGCCTGGGAGACCTCTCCATTTTTTGAAATCTTCAATTTCTTTCTTGAGAGACTTGATGTTATTGTATTACAGGTCTTTCACTTGTTTGGTTAGAGTTACCCCAAAATATTTTATATTATTTTTGGCTATTGTAAAGGGAGTTGTTTCCCTAATTTCTTTCTTATCCCATTTATCATTTGTATAAAGGAAAGCTACTGATTTATTTGAGTTAATTTTATATCTGGACACTTTGCTGAAGTTGTTTATCATTTGGAGAAGTTGGGATCGCTTATGTATACTATCATATTATCTGCAAATAGTGGTACCTTTATTTCGTCTTTGCCAATTTATATCCCTTTGATCTCTCTTTGTTGTTCTCTTGTTCTAGCTAGCACTTCGAGTACTATATTGAATAGATATGGGGAGAGCGGGCATCCATGTCTTGTCCCTGATTTCAGTCAGATTGCTTCAAGAATCTCTCCATTTAATTTGATATTGGCTGTTGGTTTAGAGTAGACTGCTTTTATTTTGTTTAGGTATGGGTCTTGAATTACTGATTTCTCCAATACTTTTAACATGAAGGGGTGTTGTATTTTATCAAATGCTTTTGCTGTTCCTAAGGAGATGATCATGTGATTTTTTTCTTTGAATTTGTTTATATAGTGGATGAGATTAATGGATTTTCCTATATTAAAATAACCTTGCATCCATGGGATGAAGTGTACTTGATCATGGTGAATGATAATTTTGATGTGATGTCTTGGATTCAGTTTGCAAGAATTTTATTGAGTACTTTTGCATTAATATTCATAAGCGAAATTGGTTTGAAGTTCTCATTTTTGGTTGGGTCCTTGTGTGGTTTAGGTACCAGAATAATTGTGGCTTCATAAAATGAGTTAGGTAGTATTGCTTCTCTTTCTAGTTTATGGAATAGTTTGAGGAATATTAGCATCAGGTCTTCTTTGAAGGTCTGGTAGAATTCTACACTAAATCCATCTGGCCCTGGTTTTATTTATTTATTTTTAATGACTTCTTCTATTTCCTTGTGCAATATGAGCCTGTTTAGATAGTTTTCCTGCTCTTGATGTTACTTTTGTATGTGGTATCTGTCTAGAAAACCATCCATTTCATCTAGATTTTCCAGTTTTGTTGAGTATAGGCTTTTATGGTAGGATCTGATGATTTTTTTGAATTTCCTCTCTTTCTATTCTTATGTCTCCCTTTTCATTACTGATTTTCTTAATTTAGATACTGCCTCTAGGCCCTTTAGTTAATTTGGCTAGGGGTTTATCTGTCTTGTTGATTCTCTCAAAGAACCAACTCCTGGTTTTGTTGATTCTTTGTATTGTTTTCTTTGTTTCTATTTGGTTGATTTCAGCCCTGAGTTTGACTATTTCCTGCCTTCTATTCCTCTTGAGTGCATTTGCTTCTTTTTGTTCTAGAGTTCTCAGTTATGCTGTTAAGTTGTTAGTGTGAGATCTCTCCAGTTTATTTACCAGGGAACTTGGTGCTATGAAATTTCCTCTTAGCACTGCTTCCACTGTGTCCCATAAGTTTGGATAAGATTTGTCAACATTTTCATTGAATTCCAGGAAGTCTTTAATTTCTTTCTTTATTTCTTCCCTGACCAGGTTATTAGTAAAGAATTATTCAGTTTGCATGTGGGCTTTCTGTAGTTATTGCTGTTATTGAAGACCAGCCTTAGGCCATGGTGATCTGATTTGATGCGCGGTATTATTTCAAACTTCTTGTAAAGGTTGAGGGTTGTTTTGTGGCCAATTATATGGTTGATTTTGGAGAAGGTTCCATGAGGTGCTGAGAAGAAGGTGTATTCTTTTGTTTTAGGCTGAAATGTCCTGTAGATATCTGTTAAATCCATTTGGTTCATAACCTCTCTTAGTTTCACTGTGTCTGTTTAGTTTCTGTTTCAATGACCTGTCTGTTGGTGACAGTGGAGTGTTAAGTCTCTTACTACTATTGTGGTGGGCTCAATGTATGGTTTGAGCTTTAGTAAAGATTCTTTTATTAATGTGGGTGCTCTTGCATTTGGGCCATAGATGTTCAGAATTGAGACTTTCCTGTGGTAGATTTTTACACTTGATGAATATGAAGTGCCCTTCTTCATCATACTTGATGACTTTTGGTTGAAAGTCTATTTTATTGGTTGTTAGAATTGCAACTTCTGCTTGTTTCCTGGGACCAATTGCTTGAAAGACCTTTTTCATCCTTATACTCTGAGATAGTGTCTGTCTTTGTTATTGAGTTGTACTTCCTGTATGCATGAAAATTCTGGATCTTGTTTATGTATGTCATATGTAGGTGAATTGAGTTCATTAATGCTGAGTGACATTAAAGAGAGATGACTGTTGGTTCCTGGTGTGTTTGTTTTTGTAGGTAGCTTTATGTGCCTGCGGTTCTCTCCCTTTTGGCTTTGCTGTGAGAGGGTTAATATCTTGTCCTTTCTTTGGTGCAGGTACCTTCCTTATGTTGGAATTTTACTTCCTTTGTAGGAAGAAAAATTTAAAACTAAGAGAGGTTATTAACCAAATGGATTTAATATATCTGCATGGGAGAGTAACCAGCACTTGGAAAAGGTTCTGCAGCATACACCATCAGCACTCCCTGAAGGAGCGAACAGGCACCACCTGGTTCACACAGACAATCTGGGACAAGGCATGCTAGGGCTCCAAGGGCACTGAAGAGGAGGAAAGCACATCAGCAATCTGTAACAGGGGAAACCCAGCCATCCAGTGTTGCAGAAATAGCTCTACAGCTTCACAGGAAGCACAAACACCAGCCAGAGATGAGACCAACTAATGTCAGAAATAACAAGAAGGCAAAGGGCAAATGCAGGAATGCTACTAACAGAAATCTAGGCAATATGGCAGCATCTCAACCAAAGTCTCCAACACCAGCAAGTCCTGGTTACACAAACACACCAGAAAAACAAGATTTGGATTTAAAATCACTGTTCATGATGCTGCTAGAAGAACACAAAAAGGACATAAATGAATCTCTTAAAGAAATATAGGGGAACATGAATAAGCTAGAAAACCGTATAATGGAAACACAAAAATCACTTAAAGAAATTCAGGAGAAAAAGGCTCCAGAGATAGAAGCCAATAAAGAAGAAACACACACACACACACACACACACACACAAAACTTATAGAAATGCAGGAGAAAGTGAGTCAAACAGCAGAAGTCATGAAAGAGGAAACACGCACACACACAAAAAAAAATCTCTTAAAGAATTACAGGAAAACACAAACAAGCAAGTGAAGGAGCTAAGCAAAACCATCCAGGATATAAAATCAGAAGTAAAAATAACTAAGAAATCACAAAGGGAGACAACTTTGGAGATAGGAAACCTTGAGAAGAAATCAGGGGCCATAGATGCAAATATCAACAACAGAATACAAGAGATGGAAGAAAGAATCTCAGATGCCGAAGATAACATAGAAACCATTGACTCAACAGTCAAAGAAAATGTAAAATGCAAAAAGCTTATATCCCAGAACATCCAAGAAATCCAGGACACAATGAGAAGACCAAACCTAAGGATTATAAGTATAGATGAGAGTGAAGATTTACAGCTGAAAGGGCCAGCAAATATCTTCAACAAAATTATGGAAGAAAACTTTCCCAACTTAAAGAGAGAGATGACCATGAGTATACAAGAACATGAATATACAAGAAGCCTACAGAACTCCAAACAGATTGGACCTGAGCAGAAATACCTCTCATCAAATAATAATCAAAACCCCAAATGAACTAAACAAAGAAAGAATATTAAAGGCAGCAAGAGAAAACGGCCAAGTAATATATAAAGGAAGACCTACCACAATCACACCAGACTTCTCACCAGAGACCATGAAAGCTAGAAGACCCTGGGTAGATCTCATGCAGAGTCTAAGAGAACAAATATATCAGCCAAGACCACTATACCCAGCAAAACTCTCAATCGCAATAGATGGAGAAAACAAGATATTCCATGACAAAACCAAATATACACAGTATCTTTCCACAAACCCAGCCCTACAAAGAATAATAAGAGGAAAACTCCAATACAAGGAGGGAAACAACACCCTGGAAAAAGCAAGATAGTTACCTTCTTTCATCAAACCCAAAAGAAGATAACCACTCAAATATAAAAATAACATCGAAAATGACAGGAAATAATAATCATTTATTATTAACTTCAGACCAATTTCCCTTATGAACATCAATGCAAAAATGCTCAATAAAATTCTTGTCAAATGAATCCAAGAACACATAAAAACAATCACCCACCATGATCAAGTAGGCTTTATCCCAGGGATGCAGGGTTGGTTCAATATATGGAAATCCATCAATGCAATCCACTACACAAACAAACTCAAAGAAAAAAACCACATGGTCATTTCATTGGATGCTGAAAAAGCATTTGACAAAATTCAGCATCCTTTCATGCCTAAAGTCTTGGAAAGAACAAGAATTCAAGGCCCATACCTAAACATAGTAAAAGCAATATACAGCAAACCGGTAGCCAGCATCAAACTAAATGGAGAGAAACTTGAAGCAATCCCACTAAAATTAGGGACTAGACAGGGCTGCCCCCTTTCTCCTTATCTTTTCAATATTGTATTTGAGGTACTAGCTCGGGCAATTAGACAACATAAGGAAGTCAAAGGGATACAAATTGGAAAGGAAGAAGTCAAACTATCATTATTTGCAGATAATGCGATAGTCTACCTAAGTGACCCAAAAAACTCCACTAGAGAACTCCTACAGCTGATAAACAACTTCAGCAAAGTGGCAGGTTATAAAATCAACTCAAGCAAATCAGTAGCCTTCCTATACTCAAAGGATAAGCAGGCTGAAAAAGAAATTAGGGAAATAACACCCTTCACAATAGCCACAAACAGTATAAAGTACCTTGGGGTGACTCTTACCAAACATGTGAAAGATCTGTATGACAAGAACTTCAAGACTCTGAAGAAGGAAATAGAAGAAGACCTCAAAAAATGGAAAAACCTCCCATGCTCATAGATTGGCCAGATTAATATAAAATCACCATTTTGCCAAAAGCAATATACAGATTCAATGCAATACCCATCAAAATCCCAACTCAATTCTTCATAGAGTTAGAAAGAGCAATTCTCAAATTCATCTGTAATAACAAAAAACCCAGGATAGCTAAAACTATTCTCAACAACAAAAGAAATTCTGGGGTAATAAGTATCCCTGACCTCAAGCAATACTACCGAACAATAGTGTTAAAAACTGCATGGTATTGGTACAGTGACAGGCAGGCAGATCAATGGAACAGGATTGAAGATCCAGAAATGAACCCACACACCTATGGCCACTTGATCCTCGACAAAGGGGCTGAAAACATCCAATGGAAAAAAGATAGCCTTTTCAACAAATGGTGATGGTTCAACTGGAGGTCAGCATGCAGAAGAATGTGAATTGATCCATCCTTGTCTCCTTGTACTAAGCTCAACTCCAAATGGATCAAGGACCTCCACATAAAGCCAGACACTCTGAAGCTAATAGAAAAAAACTGGGGAAGACCCTTGAGTACATCGGTACAGGGGGAAAGTTCCTGAACAGAACACCAATAGTGTATGCTCTAAGATCAAGAATTGACAATGAATTCATGAAATTCTTAGGCAAATGGATGGAGCTAGAGAACATCATACTAAGTGAGGTAACCCAGACTCAAAAGGTGAATTATGGTATGCACTCACTAATAAGTGGATATTAACCTAGAAAACTGGGATACCCAAAACATAATCCACACATCAAATGAGGTACAAGAAGAAAGGAGGAGTGGCCCCTTGTTCTGGAAAGACTCAGTGAAGCAGTATTCAGCAAAACCAGAATGGGGAAGTGGGAAGGGGTGGGTGGGAGAACAGGGGGAGAAAAGGGGGCTTACGGGACTTTCGGGGAGTGGGGAGCTAGAAAAGGGGAAATCATTTGAAATGTAAATAAAAAATACATCGAATAAAGAAAAAGAATTGACAAATGGGACCTCATAAAATTACAAAGTTTCTGTAAAGCAAAGGATACCATCAAAAGGACAAATCGGCAACCAATAAATTGGGAAAAGATCTTCACCAACCCTACATAAGATAGAGGGCTAATATACAATATATACAAAGAATTCAAGAAGTTAGACCCCAGAAAACAAAATAACCCTATTAAAAAATGGGGTACAGAGTTAAACAAAGAATTCTCACCTGAAGAACTTCGGATGGTGAAGAAACATCTTAAAAAATGCTCAACTTCATTAGTCATCAGGGAAATGCAAATTAAAACAACCCTAAGATTTCACGTTACACCAGTCAGAATGGCTAAGATTAAAAACTCAGGAGACAGCAGGTGTTGGAGAGGGTGTGGAGAAAGAGGAACACTCCTCCACTGCTGGTGGGGTTGCAAATTGGTACAACCACTCTGGAAATCAGTCTGGCAGTTCCTCAGAAAACTGGGCACATCACTTCTGAAAGATCCAGCTATACCACTCCTGGGCATATACCCAGAGGATTCCCCAGCATGTGATAAGGATATATGCTCCACTATATTCATAGAAGCCCTATTTATAACAACCAGAAGGTGGAAAGAACCCAGGTATCCCTCAACAGAAGAATGGATGCAAAAAAATGTGGTATATATAAGCAAAGGAGTACTATTCAGCCATTAGAAACAATGAATTCATGAAATTCTTAGGCAAATGGATGGAGCTGGAGAACATCATACTAAGTGAGGTAACCCAGTCTCAAAAGATCAATCATGGTATGCACTCACTAATAAGTGGATATTAGCCTGGAAAACTGGAATACCCAAAACATAATCCACACATCAAATGAGATACAAGAAGAACAGAGGAGTGGCCCCTGGTTCTGGAAGACTCAGTGTAGCAATATAAGGCAAAACCAGAACAGGGAAGTGGGAAGGGGTGGGTGGAAGAACAGGGGGAGGGAAGGGGGCTTATGTGACTTTCAGGGAGTGGGGGGCCAGAAGGGGGGAAATAATTTGAAATGTAAATAAAAAATATATTGAATAATATATATATATATCTGCATGGGTAGATAAATACTGTTTAAATTTGGTTTTATCCTAGAATATTTTGTTTTCTCCATCTATGTTGATTGAGAGTTTTGCTGGGTATAGTAGCCTGGGCTGGCATTTGTATTCCCTCAGAGTCTGCAAAACTTCTGACTAGCCTCTTCTGGCTTTCACACCAGCCTCTGCTGAGAAGTCTGGTGTAATCCTGATAAGTCTACCTTTGTATGTTACTTGGCCCTTTTCCCTTGCAGCTTTTAATATTCTTTCTTTGTTCTGTGCATTTAGTGTTTTGATTATTATGTGACAAGAGGATTTTCTTTTCTGGTTCAATTAGTTTGGTGTTCTACAGACTTCTTGTACCTTTATGGCCATCTCTTTTTTTATGTTGGGGAAGTTTACTTCTATGATTTTGTTGAAGACATTTCAGGTCCTTTAACATAGGAATCTTCATTCTCCCCTATTCTGATTATTCTTAGATTTGATCTTTTTATTGTGTTCTGAATTTCCTGGATGCTTTGGGTTAGGAGTTGTTATGTTTTGAATTACCTTTGACATTTGAGTCAATCTCTTCTATGGTATCTTCAACAACTGAGATTCTCTCTTCTATCTCTTGTATTCTGTTGGTGATACTTACATTTGTAATTCTGACCTCTTTCCTAGGTTTTGCATTTCCAGCTTTACTTCCATTTGTGTTTTTGTTATTGTTTCTACTTCTACTTTTAGGTTTTAGATCACTTTACTTAATTCCTTCACCTGTTTATCTGTGTTTTCCTGTATTTCTTTCAGTGAGTTATTGACATCCTCCTTAAAAAGACTCTATTATCTTCATAATATAGGAATTTAGGACAGATTCCTGATTTTCAGATGTGTTGTATTCAGAGCTTGCTGTGGTAGGAGAACTGGGTTCTAATATTTGCGGATGTATATTGGCTACTGTTGCTTATGGTCCTATGCTTGCCTTTCACCATCTGAATAACCCTGGTGTTTGCTGGTCTGGGTGACTGTCTGTAGTCTGCCTCTTTTGTCCCTGGGTTGCTTCAGATCTCCTAGTAGGGTTGCAGCCTTGGCTATAGCAGACCACCTATGGGGTCCTTCAACTGGGGGCTCTTCACAAGGGCAGAGAAGCTGCTGATCTGTTGCCCTGGCTGCAGTAGACCTACTTGGAGGACTTCAGACTGTTGGGTCTTCAGTAAAGCAGTCAAATTGTTGTCCAACTGCTTTGAGTGCAGCTGATCTTCAATTGCTCTGAGTACAGTGGATCCTCAACTTCTCTGAGTGCTGCTAATCTTCAACTTTTTTGAGTGCAGCAGGTCCTCTAGAATGAGTCAGAATATGGTGTCTTCACTGGAGAAGACCAGTTAAGAGTCTCAATGACAGATTTTTTAACAAATGGTTCTGGTTCAGTTGGCAGTCAGCAAGTAGAAAAATTCAAATTGACCCATTCTTATCTCCTTGCATAAGGCTCAAATTCAAGTAGATCAAGGACCTCCATATAAAACCAGATATACTAAAACTTATAGAGAAGAAAGTGGGGGAAAACTTCAAACACATGGGCACAAGGGGAAATTTGCTGAACAGGACACCAATGGCTTATGCTCTAAGATCAAGAATCGACAAATGTGACCTCATAAAATTGCAAAGTTTCTTTAAGGCAAAGGACACTATCAATAGAACAAAAAGGGAGCCAACAGAGTGGGAAAAGATCTTTATCAATTCTACATCCTATAAATGGCTAATATCCAATATATACTAGGAACTCAAGAAAGTTGGACTTCAGGGAATCAAATAACACTATTAAAAATGGGGTACAAAGCTAAACAAAGAATTTTCAACTGAGGACTATCGAATGGCAGAGAAGCACCTAAAGAAAAGTTTAACATTCTTAATCAGCAGGGAAATGCAAATCAAAGCAACCCTGAGATTCCATCTTATACCAGTCAGAATGGCTTAGTTCAAAAACTCAGGTGACAGCAAAATACTGGTAAGGATGTGAAGTAAGGGGTACATTCCTCCATTGTTGGTGGGATTGCAAGCTGGTATAACCACTCTGGAAATCAGAAAATTGGACATAGTATTACCTGAGGACCCAACTATACCACTCCTGGGCATATACCCAAAAGATTTTCCAATGTATAACAAGGACACATGTTCCACTATGTTCAAAGCAGCCTTATTTATAATAGCCAGAAACTGGAAAGAACCCAGATGAACTTCAACAGAGGAATAGATACAGAAAATGTTGCCCATTTACACAATGGAGTAATACTCAGCTATGAATAAAACAATGTATTCATGAAATTCTTAAGCAAATGAATGGAACTAGAAAATATCATCCTGAGTGAGGTAACCCAATCACAAAAGAACACACATGGAATGCACTCACTGATAAGTGGATATTAGCCCACAAGCTCAAAATACCCAAGACACAATTCACAGACCACATGAAACTCAAGGAGAAGGAAGACCAAAGTGTGAATACTTCAGTCCTTCTTAGAAAGGGGAACAAAATACTCACGGGAACGAATATGGAGACAAAATGCAGAGCAGAGACTGAAGGAAAGGCCATCCAGATATTGCCCCACATGGGGATTCATACCATATATGGTCACCAAACCCAGACACTATTGTGGATGCCAAGAGATGCTTGCTGAAGGGAGCCTGAGATAGCTGTCTCCTGAGAGGCTCTGCCAGAGCCTTACAAATACAGAGGGGGGTGCTCTTACTCAACCACTGGACTGAGCACAGGGCCCCCAATAGGCCAGGCAGACATTGCTGGTCTGGCCTTGTGCTTGGGGGATAGATAAATGTCTGAGAGCTGTGCAGAACTGGCTCCACACCTCACCTGGGCACATTGAGAGAGCTGGCCCTGGGGGCATAAGAGCCACAGAGGTGACCCAGCCCCTAGTGAGCTGCTCTTTACACTGTGAGAGCTGCAGGTGAGCTACAGCCCTGCCCACAGATACAAAAACAGGAGAGCTAGACATACCACTGGTCTCCTGTGTGGTGGCATGGATGAGAGAGAGATGCCCTCCTCCCCCCTTACCCTTTACCACCTGTGGTAGGTGGGAGAGACCTGGCCTTGGAGCAATGAGGGCAGGAGGGTTGGCTTTGCCCCTGAGCACCTATAGGACTTGGAAAAGCAGATCCTGTACCTTGCCTAGGAATCATCGTAGAGGAAGACAGTATGGGAGAGCTGGTCCATATCTTGTCTGGTATGCAGTGGCATCACTGAGAGAGAGAGATGGCCTGCCCTCCCTTTGGCCATAACCACCGATGTCCCTCAAGAAAGTTGTCCTTGACAAGGTTAGAAGAGCAGGAGCGCTGGCCTTGCCTTTCCCTCACCTTCTACAGGACTTGGGAGAGCAAGCCCAACATCTCACCTAAGCAGCACAGTAGGACTGACCCTGGTAGTGGGGGTGGGATGAGTGTGCACAGATGATATGAGCATGGGAGAGCTGTCCCCTGCAACTTGTCTGCCATGTAGTGACACAAGACAAGGGAGAGAGAGAGAGAGAGGAGAGAGAGAGAGAGAGAGAGAGAGAGAGAGAGAGAGAGAGAGATCCTCCCTCTTGCCCCTTGCCATCAATGGTAAAAGGGAGAATTGGTCTCAAGGTCATCATTGCTGGAGAGCTGGCCCTGCATCTCAAGTGGACAGCAGGATAGAGCTGGCCCTGGTAGCAGGGGTTGCTGGTGAACCAGCCCTGAAGGCATGACAGTGGGAAAGCTGGTAGGCTGAGCAGCTCAGATACCTCTCAGGCCCAGATCCAGGATTTAGAATTGGGCCACCCCAACACCTACCCCATTGATGAACTCTTAGAGTGCATGAAGGAACAGGTCCTGCAGACCCAACAGAGCAGATTCTCCATGACACAAGACAACAACAGGATATCCTAGCCAGTTTCTACTGAGGTTCCAGTACTGTCAGAGCAGCAGAAGTCAGAGGCCTATACCAGACCAAATCATTGCAATGAACATTTGCAAGCAAAGAAATGTGGACTATACTGTGGGACAAATTGTGACATAGTACAGCTTCCACAATGAGATATTTTTTTCTCTATTGGGAGGGAGTTGCAAGGATGGAGAGTAACTAGGAGGTGAGGGGGAGATGAGTGCGATTGGGCTAATAATTTGAAATTCACAAGAGACCAATAAAAAGGTTTTTTTGTTCTTTTATTTTTTTTAAAGCTCTTTCCTCTCCCTGTTATCTAGTAGATCTGTCTGGGATCCTCTTGGCTGGCCTGGAATACTTGCTATCAAGTCCCAACCTAACAAAACAAAAATGGGAAATTTATTATGAGAATATTGGTATATCTCAACAACTTGAGAAATACACGGAGTATAGTAATATTAGAACCAGAGTATTGTCTGTTTTAGGCCTCTGAATATTTTTTTCTCTCTCTGTAGTTCTGTTCATCTTTTCTCTCTTTTTTGGTCATTGATGCCATTAATAGCAAGTAAAGCAATATTTTATGAGGATGATAATGAATTTGTTTGATAGACTTCATCTCCCATTGATATAATTCTTCTTACCAGGAGTATGAGGATGGATAATCAGTCAAAAGAAATATTAGATGCAATTTGGTTACATTCTTTTCTGCTCAGCAATATGGTGAACAGAACTACTAAAATAAAATACTCTCAGATGCCCTATTCAGAGAGATGATAAATCATACTCTCTCAGAACAGAGACAGCTTCTCAAAAGAATAATGATATGTATATGGAAATAAAATAGAATTTCAATGAAAACTTTTGTTCCAAAATAAATTATGAACATATTCCAGGAGCAAGGGAGGGTTTAAAATATGAACATGGAAGAATTATATAAAATAATTTTGAAAAATGGTTCTTAGCTACAAGGATTTATAGCAAAGGTGGCACCAGTCTGAGGTTGAACAGGCAGTTGCTGGAAGATGTCTTTGCAGAAGTGCATGTACATGAGCATGTGCACGTGTATGTGTTTGTGTGTGTGTGTATGTGTGTGTGTGTGTGTGTGTGTGTGTGTGTGAGAGAGAGAGAGAGAGAGAGAGAGAGAGAGAGAGAGGTTATTGTAGCCTTTGAACAAAGTTGTGGTTCTTGGAAAGTCTTTTCTGGTACTTGCTTTTAGACAACTATAGGTAAGAACCATTCTTTGCACCCTCCTAGCACTTATATTTTTATTAGTCTTAATAGAAATGACACCATTTTTTCTGAAGTTTTTCAAGGTTAATAAATATTAATAAGAAATGTTTAGACACGTTTTGCCCATTACATAGTTATCATTTTTGTTCCCATTTTAAATAAAAGTATACTAAGAAGGAATAACAAGTTTTCATCAGCATAAGGCTTTGCAAGCATGCGTGCTACTCCTTTCTATTTATTACTTAATTGTGCTCAGATATTGGCAAGGGCTCTCCTTCACTAAGCATTATCCAATCCCCTCTGAGCCCTCTAAACTTTGACATTGGCATCCATCCTTATCAGGCCTGAAAGGTACTGTTGGAACAAGAATCACACCGAGTTCTCTTAAAGCAAAGCCTATCTTTCATATTTGTTAGATTGCTCGTCCTTCACCCCTTTGTACCCAGCTATGTCGCCACCTTCACTCTGATGCTCCTGTTTCCGTCTATCATTGACCCTTCTTCCCAAACCTAATCTTCTCTAGGCTATAAATAAGTTTGCCTCTGCTGTATTGAGAAGTGACCCGAGTCATAAACTGTCTATTTTCATCTATTGCAATAGTTCCCAAATGTAATTTCATTTTATAAATTGTTTTTTCTTATTTTTATTATTTAAAACAAAATTTATATTTATGTGTATTGGTCATTCTTCCTGCCAAGAACCAGACTCAGCTTGGAGGGGGTTCTGAGAAAGGGGTGTCTGGGAGTGATGAGATGCCCTGTGATTTTCCTGACACAGCTTTTCCAGTTCCATTCTGCTTCTCTCTGTGTTCTGCTTTCTCTCTGGAGAGTTCACTGTCTATATTCTACTTGCTTGCTATTCTAAGAGATCTCTCTGTCCATGTCCTGTTTCTTTATATGACTGCATGTGTGTGTGTGTTCATGTGTGTCTGTGTCTCTCTATTCTTCAAGCAGTTCTCTTTTTATCCTAAAAAATTTTCTGGATAACTCATCTTCCACAGAACACCTGTCCAGTCTTTTATTTTACATATCAATGCAGTCATTTACTCCAGGTTTCCTTTTTATTATCTTATGAGTCAACATCCAGCAACTCCTGCCCTTTGATTCTTATGAGACAGCATGCATACATTTTTTCCCTTAACATTGCAAAAGAATTAAGAGATCTGTCTGTCTTTATTAAGCATAGACAATTACCATTTCCACCAGCCTAACTTTGCTCTGTCCTAGACTGACCCTGAACTCAGAAATCTATCTGCCTTTGTAAGCATAAATTAAAAAAGTTATCTGAGTGGGATCTCTCAAGATCACTGCTCCCTAAATCTCTTTACTCTTTCCTTAGTAAATTTCTAACAAATTGGCTTACAAAGCAGTTGCTTTTGTTCTTTTAGATTTGTGAATGCCCTCATATAATTCATATTGCATCCTTATTTTTTGCATAGGTGAGAAATTATATATTTTCAAATTCATGTATTTATAGTCCTTTCCCATAGCCCTAAGGGCTCTCCTGAAGGTCCCACCATTTACCATTGTGTTGAGACAATGGTAACAACTACACCTTCGACTTGTGGACTTCTGCTGTTTCTAATTATCATGGAGTCATTAATGTTAACAGGGAGGACTTTACATGGAAGCAAAGAGTCCTTCACTGCTAGTACTAGTTCCAGAAAGTATGCACATTATTAAATAAGACCCTGACCTTGAAGATGCCCCCAAGTGAGACACTGAGATGCAGATCAACACAAAAGCAAGGCGTTTATTTTCCAGTGAGTTGGGGGTCAAGCCTCAATCAGTCCCTTGAGGACAGTGGCAACACCAAATGACTATTACAAGCAGTTTTTATACTTTTTAGGGGCACAGGTTACATAAGTTCAAACTTATTGGTTAAGCATATTGACCTTTAAATCTATTGGCAACAAGCATGACACATATTTGAACTCTACCTCAGACTTTCCAAAGGGTCAGGTGACTATCAGTACATTCTGAGAAATTTTTACTCAAGAATGTCCCTGTGGGTAGAGAATGGAACTTAACTCCTGGCAGGAAGAAGAAGCTGCAAGGAGGGTGTGGGATGGGAAAAAGCCCTAAGGGTCTCTCAATTACACAAGCTTTAAACCCTCTGCAGCCTTGGAGGCTCAACCCAGGGCAGGAACTCTGTCCCACCAAGGCCCTGCTGGGCTCAGCATCTTCCCCTCCCTTAAATCTTTCCAGATAGTCCCATCCCTACCCACCTAACTTTAAGCTCAAAAAGCAAAACAAAACAAAACAACCACCCAATACAGAAATAAAAGCCCTCAAACCAAGAAAATAAAATAAAACCACACCACAAAACAAAATAAAAATGCACACAAACAAAAAACTTGCTAAATGTTAGCCAAATTAAAACATACCAAAACAAACAAACAAACAAACAAAAAACCCTGTGGAGTCCTTAATTAACTACTTTCAACCACAAAGATTGTTCTGGAGTGGTTGATAGCACTGGCTGTTTACTAGAGAAAATTGATTGTTCCTCTCCCAGAAGATATAAGTCACAGATCAGTTGTTAACCTTTATTCTGGTGACTAGGATTACATTCATTCATTCATTTTCTTAAAATATAGCAAATAAAATATAATAAGACAAAACAAAAAGTATCAAATCAAAGTTGGACAAGACGATGTGACAGAAGTAAAAGAGCCCAAGAGAAGGCACAAGAATCAGAGACTCACTCCTTCACTCTCAGAAATCTCATAAAAACACTAAACTAGAAGCCATGATAAACACAACAGAGTATAGATCAGTGCAGGCCTTGTACATGCTGTTTCAGTCTCTGTGAGTTCATATGAGCTTTGCTCATTTTGATTTGGAGGGCCTTGTTTTCTTGGTGTCCTTCATCCCCTCCAGCTTTTACATTCTTTCTGCCTCCTCTTTCCAGGGTTCTCTGAGCTCTGATTTCTGTCTCTATCAGATTTGATAGTGACATATCATTAGGTCTGAGTATTCCAAGGTCTTTCACTCCCTGCATAATGTCTGACTGTGACTTTTTTTGGTTTCATCAGCTGCTAGAAGAAGCTCTCTGTTGATGGATAAACACAGCTTTGATCTATGAATACAACAAGATTATCACTAGAAATCATTTTATCACTACTTTCCCCCCCTTTTTTAAACCAGTATTATTTAGCATTATCCTATGTGTCTGAGTTATCTAATCTCTGGTTTTTGGTCATCCAATAAGTGCTGGGTATGGATTCTATCTCATGTAGTGAATTTTAAGACTTATCAATTATTGATTCGTTGCTCCTACAAGCTTTGTTCCACCCTTGCCCTCAACTATATTACATGTAGCATACTATGGAAGATAACTGTTTTATGGTTAGCTTGATATTATATTTCTCTTTTGAGAGCTAGTGCTAAATACACTAGAACATAGGGGTGAAGTCTCTACGTAGGCACCAGCTTGGCATCTCCATCAACAATGAAATATAGAGGTGTGGTGTTCAGAAATGGGGTCTTGTTTTCAGTTTATACAGAGCAACCTACTGTCTTGGCCACAACTTCAGTTGTTTGGGGACTCATGTGGGGCCGCTTTGGCTAGCAGTTCAATTAGGTGTAACCAAATCCCAATACTGGAAGCTTTGTTTGGTAATATGAGATATCCAGTTGAGATTCTGCCTTCTCCATTGTTTGGTGAATGCCTTCATATATGTATATGATTTAGGGAAGTTTCTTCTGTATTGGGCTTCCATATAACCCATCAAATGCCTATTGATTTCAGATGTTTTTCACCTTAGGCCTTCCCAGAAGTATGTCTTTTTTTCCCTTCCCCACTTGATCTACCATTCCAGTCCCATGATACTCATCCATTATCACCTCTAGTCTCCAATTGTTTGCATACCCTTGGTGGATCTATAAATTTTACCTTGGATGTTACTAACTCCAATGGTAATACACACACATAAGCAAATACATATCTTGTCTTTCTCGGAGAATACCTCATGTAGGATGATGGTGGTGGTGGTGGTGGTGATGATGACGGTGATGGTTATTGTTGTTGTTCCAACCATTTACCTGCAAATCTCATGATATTTTTTTTAAATTGATGAGCATATTCCTTTGTTTAAATGTATTGCATTTTCAACAGCTGGGAAACAGTCCACCAGGGCACCACCTGCACCCAGGAGCTGGGCGGCCCCATAGTTTTCTGTGCACCTGTCCTACCAAGGGAGATCTGCTCTGCAGGGAATCCTATAGTTAGAGGTAAGACCGCCATCTTCACCTCTGTTACTGAGCAGGCAGGTATAGCCAGGACTGCAGGAAACACCCAAATGTCAGAACATCTGGGACAGGGTCCACCAGGGCCCTACCTGCACCCAAGAGCTGAGAAGCGCAGCAGGCATCTGTGCTCCTATCCTGCCAGGGGACATCTGCTCTGCAGGAAGTCCCACATATAGAGGTGTGGATGCCATCTTTACTCCTATAACTGAGCAGGCAGGTACTTCCAGGAATGCAGGGAACACCCAAGTGTCAAAACAGTTGGGGCAGGGTCCACCAGGATCCCACATGCAGCCAGGAGCTGGGCACAGCACTCTGTGTCAGGGGAGAGCTGGTCACCCAGGGGTGCTGAGACAGACTTGTAGACACACAGGAGGGACAAGCACCAACCAGAGACAGCAGGACCAATTAACACCAGAGATAACCAGATGGCAAAAGGCAAATGTAGGAAAATTACCAACAGAAATTAAGGCAACATGGCACCATCCGAACCCAATTCTCCTACAACAGCAAGTCCTGGATACTTCAACACACCGGGGAAAAAAATATTTGGATTTAAAATCACAGCTCATGATGCTGATAGAGGGCTTCAATAAGGACATAATTAACTTCCTTAAAGAAATACAAGAGAGCACAGGTTAACAGGTAGAAGCCCTTAAAGAATTACAGGGAAGCACAACCAAACTGGGGAAGGAACTGAACAAAACCATGCAGGATATAAAAATGGAAGTAGAAACAATAACGAAATCACAAAGGGAAACAAATCTGGACATAGAAAACCTAGGGAAGAAGTCACGAGTCATGGATGCAAACATCAACAACAGAATTCAAGAGATAGAAGACAGAATCTCAGATACATAAGATACCATAGAAAGCATTGACACAACAGTCAAAGAAAATGCCAATGCAAAAAGCTCCTGACCCAAAACATCCAGGACAAAATGAGAAGACCAAACCTAAGGATTATAGGTACAGAAGAGAGTGAAGATTTCCAACTTAAAGGGCCAGTAAACATCTTCAACAAAATTATAGAAGAAAACTTCCCTAACCTGAATAAAGAAATGCCCATGAACATACAAGAAGACTACAGAACTCCAAATAGATTTGACCGGAAAAGAAATTCCTCCTGTCACATAATAATTAAAACACCAAATGTACTAACCAAAGAAAGAATATTAAAAGCAGTAAGGGAAAAATGGCAAGTAGCATATAAACTTAGAACTATCACAATTACACAAGACTTCTCACCAGAGACTGTGAAAGCCAGAAGATCCTGGGCAGATGTCATACAGACCCTAAGGGAACACAAATGCCAACCCAGGCTGCTATACCTAGCAAATTTCTCAATTACCATAGATGGAGAAATCAATGTATTTCATGACAAAAACAAACTTACACAATATCTTTCCACAAATCCATCCCTTCAAATGATAATGAATGGAAAAAACTAACAAAAGGAGGGAGACTACATACTAGAAAAATCCAGAAACTAATCTTTTTTAACCCACCAAAAAAGAAGAGAGCCACACAAACATAACTACAACTCCAATAACGAAAATAACAGGAAGCAACAATCACTTCTCCTTAATATCTCTTACTATCAATAGAATCAATTCTCTAATAAAAAAGACAGAATAACAGACTGGATACATAAACAGGACCTAACATTTTGCTGCATACAGGAAACTCACCTCAGGCACAAAGACAGAACCTGAGAGTAAAAGGCTGGAAAACAAATTTCCAAGCAAATGGTCCCAAGAAACAAGCTAGTGTAGCCATTCTAATATCAAATAAAATCAACATTCAACCTAACATAATAAAAAAAAAGTCAAGGAAGGATGTTTTATATACATCAAAGGAAAAATCTACCCAGAAGAACTCTCAATTCTGAACATTTATGCTCCAAATGCAAGGCTACCACAGACTAATACTAGTCTTCAATAACAACAAAAACAATAGAAAACCCACATAAATGTGGAAGCTGAACAACACTCTACTCAATGATAACTTGGTCAAGGAAGAAATAAAGAAAGATTTTAAAGACTTTTTAAAATTTAATGACAAGAAAGCCACAACATACCTAAACTTATGGAACACAATGAAAGCCGTGCTAAGAGAAAAACTCATAGCTCTGAGTGCCTCGAAAAAGAAACTGGAAAGAGCATATACTAGCAGCTTGACAGCACATCTGAAACCTCTAAAGCAAAAGAAGCAAATACATTCAAGAGAAGTAAACAACAGAAAATAATCAAACTCAGGACTGAAATCAACCAAGTAGAAACAGAACTATGCAAAGAATCAACAAAATCTGGAGCTGGTTCTTTAAGAAAATCAACAAGATAGATAAACCCTTAGCCAAACTAACCAGAGGGCACAGAAATAGTATCCAAATCAACAAAATCAGAAATGAAAAGAGAGACATAAAAAGGGAAACTGGAAATTCAAAAAATCATCAGATCCTACTACAAAAGCCTATACTCAACAAAACTGGAAAATCTGAATGAAATGGACAATTTTCTAGACAGATACCAGGTACCAAAGTTGAATCAGGATCAGATAAATTATCTAAATATTCCCATAACCCCTAAAAAATTAGAAGCAGTCACTAATAGTCCCCAACCAAAAAATGCCCAGATCAGATGGGTTTAGTGAAGAGTTCTATCAGACCTTCAAAGAAGTAATACCAATACTCTTCAAACTATTCCACAAAATATAAACAGAAGGAACACTACCCAATTCTTTCTATGAAGATACAATTATAATGATACCTAAACCACACAAAGACCCAACAAAGAAAGAGAACTTCAGACCAATTTCTCTTATGAATATTGATGCAAAAATAATCAATTAAATTCTTGCAAACAGAATCCAAGAACACACCAAAACGATCATCCATCAAGTAGGCTTCATCCCAGGGATGCAGGGATGGTTCAGTATTTGGAAATTCATCAAAGTAATCCACAATATCTCAAAGAAAAAACTACATGATCATTTCATTAGATGCTGAGAAATCATTAGACAAAATCCAACACCCTTTAATGATAAAAGTCTTAGAAAGACAAGAAATTCAAGGCCCATACCTAAACATATCAAAAACAATATACAGCAAACTAGTAGCCAACATGAAACTAAATGGAGAGAAACTTGAAACAATCCCACTGAAATCAGGTACTAGACAAGGCTGCCCATTCTCTCCCTCCCTGTTTAATATAGTACTCGAAGTCTTTGCCAAAGCAACTAGACAACAAAAGGATGTCAAAGGGATTCAAATTGGAAAGGAAAAAGTCAAAGTATCACTATTTGTAGATGATATGATAGTATACTTAAGTGACCCCAAAAATTCCACCAGAGAACTCCTACAGCTGGTAAACAACTTCATCAAAGTGGCAGGATATAAAATTAACTCAAATCAATCAGTGACCTTCCTCTACTCAAAGGATAAACAGGTTGAGAAAGAAATTAGGGAAACAACACCTTTCACAATTGTCACAAATAATATAAAATACCTTTGTGTGACTCTAACTAAGCAAGTGAAAGATCTGTATGACCAGAACTTTAAGTCTCTAAAGAAAGAAATTGAAGAAGATCTCAGAAGATGGAAAGATCTCCCATGCTCATGGATTGTGAGATTTATATAATAAAAATGGCCATCTTGCCTAAAGCAATCTACAGATTTAGTGCAATCCCCTGAAAATTCTAATTCAAATCTTCATAGAGTTAGAAAGAGCAATTTTCAAATTCATCAGGAATAACAAAAAACTAAGGATAACAAAAACTATTCTCAACAATAAAAGAACTTCTGGTGTAATCACCATCCCTGACCTCAAGCTGTACTATAGAGTAATCATGATAAAAACTGTATGGTACTGGTCTGGGGACAGGCTGATAGATCAATGGAACAGAACTGAAGATGCAGAAATGAACCACATACCTATGATCACTTGATCTTTGAAAAAGGAGCAATAACCATCCAGTGGAAAAAAGACAGCATTTTCAACAAATGGTGCTGGTTCAACTGGTGGTTAAGCATGTAGAAGAATTCAAATCAATCCATTATTATCTCCTTATACTAAGCTCAAATCCAAGTGGATCAAGGATCTCCATATAAAAACTATATACACTGAAACTATTAGAAAAGAAAGTGGGAAAAAGTCTTGAGCAAATGGGCACAGGGGAAATTTTCCTGAACAGAACACCAATGGCTTATGCTCTGAGATCAAAAAATTGACAAATGGGACCTCATAAAATTGCAAAGCTTCTATAAGGCAAAGGATACTGTCAATAGGACAAAAAGGCAACCAACAGATTAGGAAAAGATCTTTACCAATCCTACATCAGATTGAGAGCTAATATCTAATATTGTCGGGAGCCAAAATGGGACAAGCTAATATCCTAGCAGGTGATCATCCTGAAATGCCTGCTTAGGATTATTATATAATCTGCAACAGGTGAGCCCGCATTCAGCAAAGCTGTGTGGGACTAATTTTAGGAAACATTCCTGCTATTAATACGCTTTTCCTGTTATTATTAAACATTTATACTAATAAATAAGTAATAGCACACCCCTTTGGAGCAGATCTCTGCAGATCCATGAAGATGTACTGTCTTATATTGATGCTATGTAGACAAATATGTGACTTAAGTTTTAATGATGATCCTATAAGAATTCCTAAAATTATATCTGTGATTATTAAGTTTTTTTATAATGGGACTGCTACTAGGTCCTTTTCTGATAGTCAAAACTGCAATGAGAACTCTGCCAGTCTCAGAAGTTAATTGCTCTTAGATGGCAACCAGACTTTCTCCTACTCAGAGCACATTCCAAGAGGTTGTAAAATAATTAACCAAAAATCATAAAAGGGAACTAGGATTTATTATAGGTGTTAGGACAGAAGATAAAATATTGACTGGGTTTATCTATACAAAATTTCACTTATACCTTAGTTATGGTTTTAAACTTTCTATGAACCTGTAGAGAAGACAAATGAGAGATGTCTAGCTAGATAATTACTCCTAATGGATATGCATGTAAACATTCTCTGTTGTAAACTTCTATTTCAATTTATGACTTGGTATTTTGTGTGAACTTGTGATGAACTTTGTAACATGTGATCATTTATTATGAAAGATGTTTAACGGCTGGAGACAAGAGAAGTGAGATCAGGAGAATTTAGTGAGAGGAACAGAACTGAGAGAAAAACTGAATTGAAGAGAAGGTTTTGGTCAGAAGAGAACAAGATTAAAAGGAGAATGCACAGTGGAATAACTTAGAAACTATACGTAACATAAAATAACTAAGAGTACAATGTGAAGGATGCAGAGGGAAAGAGGAAAAAGATGTTGCAGAGAGTAGAAGGAGCAGGCAGGCTTCTCTTTACCATGGGACAGGACAGGTCCCATGTTGAGGACAAGACAGGCTTAGTCTTATTAAGAGAAACAAAGCCTTTTTCTTACAAATATGGATTTAATTCTTTTAGCATTAAAAGGGTGGACGCTTTTTCTTTTTCGATGCAATAAATATTGGAGTCCATTTTTCATCCAGAATGAGTGAGTTCTTTCTGCACCAGTGCTTGGCCTTTTGCTCCATATGTATATGTAAGTATGGATGTATGTGTGAGTATGCAATTGTGAGAATATATGCATGTGTGTGTATAAGTATGAAATTGTGAGAATGCATGCAAGCTGGTCCAGGTGACTTTGCATGAAAATATGTATGTTTGAAGCTGTATGTATGCATTTATGTGAGATTATGCATATTCACTTATGTAGAAGTTTTTCTTTCTGCAAGTATTATTCTCTTCTCCTAGTTCAATAGAAGTTTATTACTCCTAACTTCCACCTAGACTGACAAGCAAGAGCTATCTGGACAATGGGGAAATGGCTCTAGCAACTAATCCTTCACTTAATCTGCTGTTTTAGGATGAGGTGTTAAGTGCCTGAGACTGCACTCTCTGGCTTCAGTGGAACACAGAAGGCAGGTCAGCTACATTAGCATAGTAACTTAGACTTAGATAAGTAAACTTTTTATTATACAGCAAGCCTAAACTTTCCATAAGACAAAGTTTTGCCCCCCGCTAATGCTCTTCCCCCCTCCACTGCCTTAAGAAGAACCAAGAAGAAAGAAACACTTCTGCTGGGGATGGCTCCTGGCACAAAATATACAAAGAACTCAAGAAGTTATACTCCAGAGAATGGAATAACCCTAATTAAAATAGGGTACAGAGCTAAACAAAGAATTTTCAACTGAGGAATATCAAATAGCCGAAAAGCACCTAAAGAAATGTTCAATATAGCTTTGGACATCAGGGAAATGCAAATCAAAACAACCCTGAGACACCACCTCACACCAGTCAGAATGGCTAAGATCAAAAAATCAGGTGACAACAAATGCTGGTGAGGATGTGGAGAAAGAGGAACACTCCTCCACTACTGGTAGGATTGCAAGCTGGTACAACCACTCTGGAAATCAGTTTGACAGTTCCTCAGAATGTTGGAGATAGTACTACCTGAAAACCCAGCTATACAACTCCTGTGCATATACCCAAAAGATGCTCCAACATGCTCATAGCAGTCTTATTTATAATAGCCAGAAGGTGGAAAGAACCCAGATGTCCTTCAACAGAGGAATGGATACAGAAAATGTCATACATTTATACATTGGAGTACTACTCAGCTATTGAAAAAAATGAATTCATAAAATTCTTAGGCATATGGATGGAACTAGAAAATATCATCCTGGGCAGTCGTCCCCAGGTACTGAGATATCCCGAGTCTAAGACCTCTAGGGACGCAGACCACCAAGCTGCTGGCTGCTGTCTGTACCCAGGACCTGGGCAGAGCAATGGTTCACCTTTGTGCCAGCCAGGCGCAGATCCTGTGCCCTGCAGAGAAGTCAGCAGCCGCCATCCTAGCTCCCAGTAGGACGGGACAGGTGACACCAGGTACTGAGATATCCTGAGAATAAGACCTCTGGGGACCCAGACCACCAAGCTGCGGGCTGCTGCCTGCAAATCCTGGGCAGAGCAGCGGTTCATCTGTGTGCCAGCCAGGCATGGGTCCTGTGCTCTATGGGATCCCTGCTGCCATCTTTGCTCCCTGACTGATCAGACAAGCAGCACCAGGTTCTGTCCACAGAGACAACCTAAGTATAACATTGCTTGGGGCAGGACACACCAGGGCTCCAACAGCACACAAGAGGAGGGCAGCACATCAGAATCTGTGCCAGGGGAAAGCCAGTCATCCAGTGGTGCGGAAATAGACTTACGGGCTCACAGGAGATTCAAGCACTAACCAGTGACAACAGGACAAACTAACACCAGAGATAACCAGATGGCAAAAGGCAAATGTAGGAACCTTACCAACAGACATCAAGACAATATGACAGCATCTGAACCCAGTTCTTCAACAACAGCAAGTCCCGGATACACCAACACACCAGAAAAACAAGATTTGGATTTAAAATCACTGGTCATCATGCTGTTAGAGGAACACAAGAAGAACATAAATAAATCTCTGAAAGAAATACAGGAGAAAATGGATCAAAAGTTAGAAGCCCTTATAAAGGAAACAAAAAAATCATTTAAAGAAATTCAGGAGAATATGAGTCAAAAGATAGAAGCCAATAAGGAGGAAATGCAAAAATTGCTTAAAGAAATACAGGAGAACTTGGGTCAACAGGCAGAGGTCATGAAAGAGGAAACACAAAAATCTCTTAAAGAATTAGAGGAAAACACAAACAAGCAAGTGAAGGAACTGAGCAAAACCATCCAGGATCTAAAAACAGAAGTAGAAACAACTAAGAAATCACAAAGGGAGACAGCTTTGGAGATAGAAAACCTTGGGAAGAAATCAGGGGCCAGAGTTGCAAATATCAACAACAGAATACAAGACATAGAAGAAAGAATCTCAGATGCCGAAGATACCATAGAAACCATGGACTCAAAAGTCAAAGATAATGCAAAATGTAAAAAGCTTGTAACCCAAAACATCCAGGAAATCCAGGACACAACAAGAAGGCCAAACCTAAGGATTATAGGCATAGATGACAGTGAAGATTTACAACTTAAAGGGCCATCAAATATCTTCAATAAAATTATGGAAGAAAACTTCCCTAATCTAAAGAGAGAGATGCCCAAGCCTACAAAACTCCAAACAGACTGGACCAGATCAGAAATACCTCCTGTCACATAATAATTAAAACCCCAAATGTACTAAACAAAGAAAGAATATTAAGAGCAGTAAAAGAAAAAGGCCAAGTAACATATAAAGGAAGACCTGTCAGAATCACACCAGACTTCTCACCAGAAATTATAAAAGCTAGAAGATCCTGAGCAGATATCATGCAGACTCTAAGAAAACGCAAATGTCAGCCAAAACTATTATACCCAGCAAAACTCTTAATCACCATAGATGGAGAAACTAAGATATTCCATGACAAACTAAGATATTCCAAGTTTACCCAGTATCTTACCACAAACCCAGACCTACAGAGGATAATAGGGGGAAAACACCAATACAAGGAGGGAAGCTTCACCCTGGAAAAAGCAAAATAGTAACCTTCTTTCATCAAACCCAAAAGAAGATAACCAATCAAATATAAAACATAACATCAAAAATGACAGGAAGTAATAATCACTATTCCTTATTATCTCTTAACATCAATGGACTAAATTCCCCAATAAAAAGACATAGACTAACAGACTGGATACATACACAGGACCCTACATTTTGATGCATACAGGAAACACACCTCAGTGTCAAAGACAAACACTACCTTAGACTAAAAGGCTAGAAGACAATTTTACAAGCAAATGGTCTCAGAAAACAAGCCAGAGTAGCCACTCTAATATCAGATAAAATTGACTTTCAACCTAAAGTCATCAAAAGAGACACTGAGGGACACTTCTTGCTGGTCAAACGAAAAATACACCAAGAAGAACTCTCAATCCTCAACATCTATGCTCCAAATTAAAGGGCACCCTCATTCATAAAAGAAACTTTACTAAAGCTCAAAGCACACATTGCACCTAATATAATTGTGGGTGACTTCAACACTCCATTCTCCTCAATGGACCGATCAGGAAAACAGAAACTAAACAGGGACACAGTGAAACTAATTGAAGCTTTGGACCAATTGGAATTCACTGATATTTATTGGTCATTTCATCCTAAAGCAAAAGAATATACCTTTTTCTCAGCACCTCATGGTACCTTCTCCAAAATCGACCATATAATTGGTCACAAGACAGACCTCAACAAATATAAGAAGATCAAACTAATCCCATGCTTCCTATCAGATCACTATCGAGTAAAAGTGGTCTTCAATAGCAAGAAAAACAACAGAAAGCCCACATACACATGAAAACTGAACAATACTCAATGATACCATGGTCAAGGAAGAAATAAAGAAATCAAAGACTTTTTAGAATTTAATGAAAATGAAGACGCAACATACCCAAATCTATGGGACACAATGAAAGCAGTGCTAAGAGGAAAGCTCATAACCCTGAGTGCCTCCAAAAAGAAAATAGAGAGAGCATGCACTAGCAGCTTAATGACACACCTGAAAGCCCTGGAACAAAAAGAAGTTAATTCACCCAGGAGGAGTAGAAGACAGGAAATCATCAAACTCAGGGCTGAAATCAATCAAGTAGAAACAACGAGAACAAAGAATCAACAAAACCAGGAGCTGGTTCTTTGAGAAAATCAACAAGATAGATAAACCTTTAGCCAGACTAATCAAAGGGCACAGAGACAGTATCCAAATTAACAAAATTAGAAATGAAAAGGGAGATATAACAACAGAAACTGAGGAAATTCAAAAAATCATCAGATCCTACTACAAACGCCTATACTCAACACAACTGGAGAATCTGGAGAAAATGAAAAGTTTCATAGACAGATACCAAACACCAAAATTAAATCAGGATCAAATAGATCATCTAAACAGTCCCATAAGCCCTAAAGAAATAAAAGGGGTCATAGAAAGTCTCCCAACCAAAAAAAGCATGGGACCAGATGGCTTCAGTGCAGAATTCTATCAGACCTTCTAAGAAGACCTAACACCAATACTCTTAAAACTATGCCACAAAATAGAAACAGAAGAAACTCTACCCAACTCGTTCTATGAAGCCACAATTATGCTGATACCAAAACCACACAAAGATCCAACAAAGAAAGAGAACTTCAGGCCAATTTCCCTTATGTTGATGCAAAAATACTCAATAAAATTCTTGCCAACTGAATCCAGGAACACATCAAAACAATCATCCACCATGATCAAGGGGGCTTCATCCTATGGATTCAGGGATGGTTCAATATAAGGAAATCCATCAATGCAATCCACTACATAAACAAACTCAAAGAACATTTCATTAGATGCTGAAAAAGGATTTGACAAAATTCAGCTTCCTTTCATACTAAAAGCCTTGGAAAGAACAGAAATTTAAGGCCCATACCTAAACATAGTTAAAGCAATATACAGCAAACTGGTAGCCAACATTAAACTAAATGGAGAGAAACTTGAAGCAATCCCACTAAAATCAGGGACTAGACAAGGCTCTCTCCATATCTTTTCAATATAGTACTTGAAGTTCTAGATAGAGCAATTAGACAACATAAGGAGGTCAAAGGGATACAAATTAGAAAGGAAGAAGTCAAATTATCACTATTTGCAGATGATATGAGAGTATACTTAAGTGACCTAAAAAACTCCACCAGAGAACTCCTACAGCTGATAAACAACTTCAGCAAAGTGGCTGGTTATAAAATCAACTCAAACACTTCAGTTGCCTTCCTATACTCAAAGGTTAAGCAGGCTGAGAAAGAAGTTAGGGAAATGACACCCTTCAAAATAGCCACAAACAATATAAAGTATCTTGGTGTGACTCTAACCAAACAAATAAAAGATCTGTATGAGAAGAACTTCAGGTCTCTGAAGAAGGAAATCGAAGAAGACCTCAGAAAATGGAAAAATCTTCCATGCTTGTGGATTGGCAGGATTAATATAGTTAAAATGGCCATCTTGCCAAAAGCAATATACAGATTAAATGCAATCCCCATCAAAATCCCAACTCAGTTCTTCATAGAGTTATAAAAAGCAATTCTCAAATTCACCTAGAATAACAAAAAACCCAGGATAGCTAAAACTATTCTCAACAGTAAAAGAACTTCTGGGGGAATCAGTATCCCAGACCTCAAGCAATACTACAGAGCAATAGTGTTAAAAACTGCATGGTATTGGCACAGTGTCTGGCAAGTGAACCAATAGAATAGAATTGAAGACCCAGAAATAAATCCACACACCTATGGTCATTTGATCTTCGACAAAGGAGCAGAAAACATCCAGTGAAAAAAAGATAGCCTTTTCAACAAATGGTGCTGGTTCAACTGGAGGTAAGCATGCAGAAGAATGTGAATTGATCCATTCTTATCTCCTTGTACTAAGCACAACTCCAAGTGGATCAAGGACCTCCACATAAAACCAGACACACCAAAACTAATAGAAAAGAAACTGGGGGAAACCCTTGAGGACATGGGCACAGTGGAAAGTTCCTGAACAGAATACCAATAGCTTATGCTCTAAGATCAAGAATTGACAAATGGGATCTCATAAAATTACAAAGTTTCTGGAAGGCAAAGGATATGTCAAAAGGACAAAACGGCAACCAACAAATTGAGAAAAGATCTTCATCAACCCTACATCCAATAGAGGGCTAATATCCAATATATACAAAGAACTCAAGAAGTTAGACCCCAGGGAACCAAATACCCCTATTAAAAATGGGGTACAGAGCTAAACAAAGAATTTTCACCTGAAGAATTTAGGATGGCTGAGAAGCACCTTAAGAAATGCTCATCATTAGTCATTAGGGAAATGCAAATCAAAACATCCCTGAGATTTCACCTCACACCAGTCAAAATGGCTAAGGTCAAAATCTCAGGAGACAGGAGGTGTTGGCGAGGATGTGGAGAAAGAGGAACATTCCTCCACTGCTGGTGGGATTGCAAGATGGTACAACCACTATGGGAATCTGGCATTTTCTCAGAAAACTGGACATGACACTTCCAGAGGACCCTGCTATACCTCTCCTTGGCATATACCCAGAGGATTCCCTGGCATGTAATAAGGACACGTGCTCTACTATGTTCATAGCAGCCTTATTTATAATAGCCAGAAGCTGGAAAGAACCCAGACTCAATGGAGGAATGGATACAGAAAATGTGGTATATTTACACAATGGAATCCTTCTCAGCAATTAAAAACAATGAATTCATGAATTTTTTAGGCAAATGGTTGGAACTGGAAAATATCATCCTAAGTGAGGTAACGCAATCACAAAAGAACACACATAGAATGCAATTGTGACCTCCCACAGCCCATTCTCAAAGAATAGCAGCCAGCAACCTGATCCGCCCACCTCCTGAAGAATGAGAAGAAAGGGTTTCCAGGCTTCAGAGAAGGGGTTTGGCCTGCCTTTGTATCTTGGGAGAGAGAGGGATTAAAGATGGAGAGTTAAACCAGAAGCCATGTTTTTGTCTCTCTCCACATGTTTTCTCTTGCCACCTGTTTCTATACCCATCTCTCCTTGTAGGGAACCTGCCATCAGAATGTAGGAGCTGGATTCTACATGCAATCACTGAGAAGTGGATATTAATTAGTCCAGAAGCTCTGAATACCCAAGACACAATTAGCATATCAAATGACTCCCATGAAGAAGTAAGGAGAGGGCCCTAATCCTGGAAAACCTTGATCCAGCATTGTAGGGGAGTACCAGGACAGAGAAAAAGGAGGGAGGTGATTGGAGAATGGGTGCAGGGAAGAGGGCTTATGGAACATATGGGGAGGGGAAAGCATTTGGAATGTAAACAAAGAATTTAGAAAATAAAAATAAAAATAAAGAAAATATCATCCTGACGTAAACCAATCACAAAAGAACACACATGGTATGCACTCACTGATAAGTTGATATTAACCAGGAAGCTCAGAATACCCAAGAAACAATTCACAGATCACATAAAGCTCAAGAAGAAGGAAGAGCAAAGTGTGGATACTCTGGTCCTTCTTATAAGGGGGAATCAAAATACCAATGGGAAGAGTTAACAGAGGCAAAATGCAGAGCAGAGACTGAAGAAAAGGCCATCCAGAGACTGCCCCACCTGGGAATCCATCCCATATAGTTTCCAAACCCAGACACTATTGTGGAGGCCAACAATTGCTTGCTGACAGGAGCCTGGTAGAGCTGTCTCCTGAGAGTCTCTGCCAGTACCTGACAAATATAGAAGTGGATGCTCACAGTCATCCATTGGACTAAGCACAGGGTCCGCAATGGAGGATGTAGAGAAAGGACCCAAGGAGCTGAAAGGGTTTGCAGCCCCATATAAGGAACAACATGAGCCAACCCATAACCCCAGAGCTCCCAGGGACTAAACTACCAACCAAAGAGTACACATAGAGGAACCCAAGTCTCCAGCCACATATGTAGCAGAGAATGGCCTTGTTGGACATCAATGGGAGGAGAGGCCCTTGATCCTGTGAAGGCTCAATGCCAGTGTTGGCAAATGCCAGGACAGGGAATTGGGAGTGGGTGGGTTAGTGAGCAGGAGAGGGGGGATGGGATAGCAGTTTATGGAGGGGAAATGAGGAAGGGGGATAACATTTGAAATATAAATAAAAAATGTGTAATAAAAAATAAGGCTGCTATGAACATCATCGAGCATGCGTCCTTGTGGTATAAGGTAGCAGAATAAACTCCATTTTGCTTTTAAGACTCCATTCTACCTTAACCTGCCCTTAGTGAGGCATGGCCCCCACCCTTGAGGTCTGAGAAAAATCATGAAATATCCCTGGTAGTTGCAAAATAGATAAATCAGCTGCAGGTAACTGATCACAATCATGTGGGGTTGAAAACATAAGCTGTTCCCTGGCCATGATGCTAGTTTTTTATGCATGTGCCCTCCTTAGGGTTTAACCAGGTGCTGTAAGCCAATTAGTGTAAAGGCCAACATTCCTTTACCCTCTCACGTAAAACCAAGGCTTGGAAACCCCTGCTTGTTGTTTATCCTTATAAACCCCTTCCCCTACACTGTGGGGCTGCTCTGCTATCCTGTTGCATCTTCAAGAAGGTTTGTGGCCAGAGCTCAAGCTTGAATAAAAACTCCCCTTCCCAGATTGATAAGAATGATGAAAATATTTTAATTGTTTCTAGGCTCTTTGAGTTTTCTCTGTTGAGAATTCTGTTTAGATACATACCCTATTTTTAAAATAGGGTTATTTGCTTTCATGATATCTAGTGTCTTGAGTTCTTTATATTTTTTTAAATAATAATCCTGTATTGGTTGTGGAATTGGTATAAATCTTTACCCATTCTGTAGGCTGCCACTTGATCTGAATGACAGTGCTTTTTGCTGTGCAGAAGCTTCTCAATTTCACGAGGTCCCATTTATTAATGCTTGATATTAATGCCTGAATTTGTGGTGTTCTATTTAGAAAGTCTTTTCCTGTTCTGATGAATACAAGAATATTTCCCACTTTATCTTCTCTCAGGTTCAGTGTATCTGGTTTTATATTAAGGTCTTTAATCCATTTGGAGTTGAGTTTTGCATGGTGTGATAAATATTTGTATTCTTCTACATGCAGTAATCCAGTTTGTCCAACACCATTTGTTGAAGATGTCTTTTTCTCCAGGGTGTATTTGTGTATTCTTTATCAAAACTCAGGTGTTCACATATATGTGGATTTATATCTGAGTCTTCAATTTCATTCCATTGATAACTATCTCTTTTTTTTCAATGCCATGCTGTTTTTAATTACTGTATCTCTGCAGCATAGCTTGAAATCAAGGATTGTGGTACTTCCAGAAGTTCTTTTAGTGTCCAGGATTTGTGTTTCCGTATGAAGCAGAAAATTATCCTTTCAAGATTTGAGAAGAATTGTTTTGGAATTCTGATGGGAACTGCCTCGAATCTGTAGATGCTTTTAATGGATGGCCATATTTTTTTTTACTATGTTAATTCTACAGATCCATGAGCATGGGAGATCTTTCTGTTTTCTGATATCATCTTAAATGTCTTTCTTCCAAGGTTGTTGCTTTTTTTTTTTAATTTATTTTTTGTACATTTCACATCCCAATTACAGCCTCCTCCCTCCTCCTCCTCCAGTCCCATCTTTACTAAGAGAAGGGGAGCCCCACTGCGGATACCACTCACACTCGGACATCTGGTACCAACAGGACTAGGCACATCCTCAACCACTGAGGCCCAATCAGGCAATCCAGGTAGGAGAAGGGTACCCAATGACAGGGAACAGAGACCAAGACAGCCCCTGCTTCACTTGTTAGGGCACCCACACAAAAACCAAGCTTCACATTTTCTGCAAATCTGTAGGGGGCCTAGGTTCAGCCCCTGCATGTTTTCTGTCTGGTGTCCCAGTCCCTGTAAGCCTCCATAGGCTTATGTTAGTTGACTCCTTAGGTCTTCTTGTGCTGTCCTTGACCCTTCTGACTCACTCTATTCTGTATCAGACTCTTCCACAAGTCTCCCAGAGCTCCACTTGATATTTGGCTGTTTGTCTCTGCATCTGCCTCTATCTGCTGCTGGGTGAAACCTCTCAGGAGACAGCTATGCTAGGTTCCTGTCTGCAAGCATAGCAGAGGATCATTAATAGTGTCCGTGGTTGGCTGCATCACATGAGATAGGTCTCAAGTTGGAACAGTCATTGGTTGGCTGTTCCCTCAGCCTCTGGTCCATCTTTATCCCTAAGCATCTTGTAGGAAAGACAAATTTTGGGGTGAAAGTGTTGTGAGTGGATCCATGTACTCATCGCTCCTCTGGAAGTCCTGCCTGGCTACAGAAGGTGTCATCGGAAAGTGAATGGAGAAATGGAACAGGGTAAGAGATGGAGTGAGGAGGGGACTGGGATGATGATCAGCTGTGGAGAAAGGTGGGGCAGGAGAGGGCTGAGAGTAAGAAAGAAAATCAATGGGAAGCATCTCTGGAACTCTCCGGAGGCCTGGAATGGAGGAAGATACAGGGAGTCTATGGGAGTGACCCTAGTTGAGATTCCTACCAGAGGGGAATATAGAAGCTGAAGTGGCCATTTTCCATAGCCAGGCAAGACTTAAAGTTCTTATCATACAAAATTTTCACTTGCATGGTTAGTTACCTATATATATATATAATGGTTTTTCGAGACAGGATTTCTCTGTGGAGCCCTGGTTGTCCTGGCACTCACTCTGTAGACCAGGCTCACTCTGTAGACTCAGAAATCTGCTTGCCTCTGCCTCCCAAGTGCTGGGATTAAAGGTGTGTGCCACCACTGCCTGGCTACCTCAAGATAGATTATTTGAGGCTATTGTGAAAGGTATCATTTCCCTGATTTCTTTCTCAGTCAGTTTGTCATTTGTATATCAGAGAGCTAATGATTTTTGTGATTATGTATCCAGATACTTTGCTCAAAGTGTTTCTGTTGCTGCAAAGAGACACTATTACTATGGCAACTCTTATAAAGGAAAGCATTTAATGGCGGCTGGCTTACAGTTTCTGAGGTTTAGTCCATTATCATCATGTCAGGAAGCATGGTGGCACGCAGGCAGACATGGTGCTGGAGAGTAGTGGATATTTCTACATCTTGATTGGCAGGCAGGAAGAAAAGATTGACACTGAGCCTGGTTTGAACTTCGGAAACCTCAAAGCTCACCTGCAGTTTCCATTTCCTCTGACATGGCCATACCTCTTAAAAATGCCACTCCCTGGCCCGTCCAGCAGGTCCAGTTATTCCCAGGTCCTGAAGGGGCATTATCTGATGGTCAAAAATGGGGCGGGGGGGAGAGAAAAGGGAAGCCAAACACGCTAACTTCCACTTAAAACCAACCAAGGATATTTATCATTGATAAAACAAAAGAACTTAATTAAATCTTTTTTCTTAACTCTTACTCCTCTCTCCCTGAATGATTGCTTGATTTCTCCTATGAATCAAGCCTCTTTAGCCTCTTTTTTTTCCCCAATGACAATCGGACGACAATGTTTGGCCACTTATCTGCCCCTCCAGTGACACACGAGCAATGCGGTCTGTGGGGTCCTCCTTTTCCTGGGATTTCTCCTCCGTCGTCCAGTAGTTGACTGTATTTCGGGTCCCTGTTCAGGCGCCATTATGACCCGTCCAGCAGGCCCAGTTATTCCCGGTACCGAAGGGGCACTACCTGAGGGTCAAAAATGGGGGGGAGAGAAAAGGGAAGCCAAGCACGCTAACAAAATCAGAGTCCGTCTGGGTTGTGTCAAGGCTTCATTTAATGTCGGGGAGACATTTAAGGCTTACAGAGAAGGAATTGACCTTCACACAAGAACAAAGGAGGAAAGGGCAGAGACACCCCTAGCGATGGAAGCAGGAAGTGAGGAGGTCATCCAAGTGGGGACACCCAGAGTTAACGCTAGCAGGAACATCCCGCGGTTAGGGCAGGAACATCTTGTGGTATTCTCGGGAATCTTCTTGCACTGATAGCTCAGGGGAAGGCTCTAGTTAATTGTTCTTCCTTCTCAGCAGCCACCACCTTAGGGCTGTGAGTAAGCATAAGTCTGAATAGCTCAGAACGGCTTCCCACAACTCCCTATGCGTCTATGGGGGACATTTTAATTCAAACCACAACACTACTCCTTTTGAGTATGATTTCTTCCTTTTGTTCTAGAACTTTCAGGTGTGCTGTTAAGTTGCTTGAATGTAATCTCTCCAATTTTGTTATCTAGGCACTTAATGCTTTGAATGTGCCTCTTATAATGGCTTTCATTATGTCCCATAAGTTTGGGTATGTTGTATATTTATTTTCATGCAATTTTAGAAAGTCTTTAATTTCCTTCGTAATGTCTGCCTTGACCCATTTTTTATTTAGTAAACAGCTGTTCGGTTTCCATGAGTTTGTAAGCCTTCTGTTGTTGATGATATTTTGCTTTAATTCATGGTGGTCAGGATACAGGGTATTATTTTCATTTTCTTATATCTGTTTAGACTTGATTTGTGTTTGAGTATGTGGTCAATTTTGGAGAAAGTTCCATGAGGTACTGAGAAGGCAGATATATATGCATTCTTCAGGTGAAATGTTCTATAAACATCTTAAGTCCATTTGGTTAGTAACTACAGAACTACAGTTTGCTCTGACATTTATGTTTTGTCTTTGTCTGAATAGCCTATCTTGAGGCAGGAGTGGTATATTTGAAGTCTTCCACTATCGCTGTGTGAGTCAACATGTCACTTAAGCTGTACAAATGTTTCTTTTACATACTTTGGTGACCTTATGTTTAAGGCATATTTGTTAAGAATTGCAATGGCTTTTTGGTGGATTTTTCCTTTGGTGTGTATGTACTGTCCTTCCCTATGACTATGTAGTATCCTTCCATAACTCTTCTTATTAGTTGAAGTCTATTTTGTCAGATATTAAAATGGCTATATGATCTTCTTCATTCTATTTGCTTGGAATATCTTTTTCCTACCTTTTACGCTAAGATGGTTTGTAGCCTTGGTGTTAAGGTATTTCTTGGATGCAGCAGAGGGATGGATCCAACTTTCATATCCATTTTGTTAATCTGTTATTTCTTATTGGAGAATTGAGTTCATAGATATTGAGAAATAGTAATGTCTAATGATTGTTGACTCCTGCTACTTTGTTGTTGTTGTTGGTGGTGGTGGCAACAGCAGTGGTGATGGTATATGTGAGTGGTTCCCTTCTTTTGGGTTTGCTAATGTGAAATTATTTCCTGTGTTTTCATGTGTGTAGTTAACCTTCTTGGGATGGAGTTTTTTTTCTAGTACTTTCTACAGGCTTGATTTGTATTTAAGTGATGTTTAAATTTGAATTTACAATGGAATATTTTATTTTATCCATGTATAGTGATTGAAGTTTTGCTGGTATAGTATTCTGTGCTAGCATCTGTTGTCTGCAGCACATCTGTGTGTGTATGTCTGTGTGTGTGTGTGTGTTTTGTCTGTGTCTGTGTATGTCTGTGTGTTTATGTCTCTGTGTGTGTGTGTGTGTGTGTGTGTGTGTGTATGTGTGTTCATAGATTTCTTTATGAGATTGCTTCACTTCCTTTTTAAGGACTTCTACCACATGCATAAAGGCTGCTTTAAGGTCTTTTATTTGTGCTTCACCTGTGGTGGAATATTTAGAGCTTTCTGTGTTAGGGCTGCTGGGCTCTAGTAGAGACATGTTGCCATGACTGTATGTTTTTATGCTGCATATAGACATCTGGGGTTGTTGAAAGGATTTTGTGACAAAAAAGAGTTTCTCAGTAATCAGGGCCAAGGAATACCATAAAAATCACACCAGGCAACAAAAGTCATGCAAAAGATTTATGGGGTGGGGGACAGAAAATGGATGCCTTCTAATGAGGATAGGGATTGCACAAGGCCAGGCTGTGATGGAGGATCTTATAGAGGGTAGGGAACATGTGCATAAAAACATGATGCATTGGCTGGAGGTGATGGTAGGAGCCATTGGTACTCAGTCACTGAGAGCTATGTGGGTGGTTGGAGATGGAAGAGCTCTAAGAAACCTTGTTCTAGGAAACTTAGAATGACTAGCAGTTGAGAAGATTGTAATTCTGGTCTTTGTTAGGGGAAATGTGTTTTGTTCCTTGGTTTCTGGTTCCTCTCTTGTTCTTAAGAGAGTATGGTGGTTGTATTTTAGCTGTAGTAAAATATTCCGGTGACTGGAAAGTTGTGATTACTAGTGGTTTCAGTTAAAATATGTTTCTGGGTATCAGGACCTGAAACTCAGTAATAAGGTTGGACTAGGGCAGAGGTGTTCCACCAGGATCTGCTTGGTTAGTCCACTGGCATAGTGGGCACAGAACGTGGGAGACCACAACAGAAGGTCTGGTACAGAGCTGAGGATGAGACTGAAGGACTGGACTTGGAGGGGTAGAGGGAGGGATGAAGATCTTCAATTAGTTTGCCTGCTTTGCTGCCCAGTGGCCAGTGGAGTGCCTGCTGGAATTTTGGCCTGAAATAATATAGTAAGTAGAGAGAGGGAGGTTAGGACAGTAGGATCTATGTGGTCTATTGGTGTGGAGTGAAGGGAGGTTGCAGCAGGTATTCTGGGTATGAGACTAGGGGATTGGATCTGGAGGGGCAGAAGTGGTGAAGGTCTGCAGTTAGCCTACCTGTTTCCATGGCTGCAATGGTCTCTGTGTTAGAAAATATCAGTTGCAGTTGGAGTGTGGGAGAGATTAGGAGGACAACATCTGTGTGGTATGCTTGAGATATAGACAGGGGAGAATGGAGACTCCAGGAGTTTCTGAGTTATCTGCTGCAGAGTTAAGGATGAGAGTGGGGTTTGGGTTTAAAGGAATGGGGGAAGAGGTGAATATCTGGTGTTTCCCTGACTAGAGTAGCCTGTAAGTTTCCAGGGACTGTCTACTGGGATTAGGGGCCAGGATAAAGCAGCAAGTAGGGGATAAATATTAGTAGAGGAATATGTGTAGGATGCGTTGAAGATGGGAGCAGGGGAGGCATTGGAGGCTGCAGCAGGAGCACTGCTACAGAGCCAGGATGGGACTAGGGGGTTTGATTTGGAGGAGGAGAAGGAGGAGAAGTGAAGGTCCACTTGCTAGAGTGGTCTGTGGGTTCCCAGGAGGGGCCTGCTGGTGTAGAGGACGAGGACGAACCAACAAAATGGGTATGGGAGCTTCGGAGGAAAATACCTGTGGGGTGAGACTGCCACAGTGTTCTGCTCCAGAGCAAGGGCTGAGCCTGGGATGTGGAGGGATGGAGGGCGAGGTGACAATTTAGTTACCTTGCCAGCTTCCCTAACCAGTCTGTATAATTGCTTTTTAATATTTGTCCTAGACGTTATAATGTATCATCCTAGGTATGAGTTTTATCAATCTTGTAAGAAATGTACACATAGGTACGTTACCCTGCTAAGTGCTGTATCACTCAGGGACTGACCAGGAAACATAGTCAGCTGAGCATTTAAAACCGATTTGTTATCAGAAAACTTCATCCAGGTCTATTCTGACCCCAAGTCCCTGAAGCTTTCTTAGAAAAGTTTTATAAGATCATGGCTTGCCTCTTGAATTCTAAATCCCAAAGAACAATTTTAGGGACAACTAACGTCCTTCTAAAAAATAAATAGGCAAACAGTCTAAGTCAAAAAGATAACGGCACAATGCACAGTTACACCGAGAGCCTGGCTGTAGCCCATCAACCTTTCTATTAAACAAAACAACAATTTTGTTCTATCATCTTACATAAATCATTATTGTTCTGCTTAATGGGGCTGCTATAAACTCAATAACCTGAAGGATTTGCAAACATTTTAATGAAAAATATACTGGCATTTTAGAGGAAAGTAATTTGGCCCAGAGAGAGACAGTTTGGACACAGGAGAGATTTATCCTAGGTAATCAACCATGAGCTCTGTTACCTGGGTGATACAACACATTAGCAAAGATGAATTTATGTGATAAGTTGCTGCAAGCAAAATGCAGAACCAGATGATAAGTAGCAGGGCTCAGGAGATGTATACATTACACAGGTTGCTAAGTAGAGAAGAGCAAAGATGAGCTGTACTGTGAAGCAAAGGCCACCTTGTGAACAGTAGATTGCTAGGGGAGCATTTCTGGGTTTGCTGTTGGAAACCTGTTAACATTCATGGTTTAATAATGTGAGAAGCTTTCCTTCTTGAGTAGTTAAAAAACAGGTGTAAACAATATTTATAATAAAGTGCTATATACTTGATGATTGCAGTTAGTTTACTTGGTGAAGTGAGAGTGATTTACGGTGTGTGTGTGTGTGTGTGTTAGAGAGTTGGGGTTCTTGTTGCTGCTTATTGTGGACACAAGCTAGGCTCAGAATTCTTCAATGAGTGTTGCGTGACCGCTTAAAATCAGATAAAACAGGAACTGCAGCTGAGCTACTGCAAAGCCTTGTTTCTTTTACCAAAATAACTGAAAAGAGACCAACTCTCAGTCTGAGGTCATCTGAAGGCCAACACTGGGTGCATTTTTTTTTAAACTAGCAGATTATAAATTATTAGTATAGAATACTGCAAACTGTGACAAGTCAAATTTTCATTAAATGGAGAAAATTCTGGACACAGCAAGACAGTGTGAAGGTGATGTACTAAGAAGAAAAGGAACCCAGAGGGAAGGTGTGCCAATGGTACTGAATTCTGGTCATCTCTTGAAGTCCCAGATAGTTCATTTACTCATATCCTTCCAACAAGTGCTTTTGTTAGAACCAAAGTCTTCTCTCTTACTTTTAAAAATAGTGGCTAATTCTTAGGAAGTTTGTGTGTTTCCTACCATTTGAGTAAGTGGACCCAGCTTCTTGTATGTAAGTTACCTATACCAAACCATGAGAATACCACATCCTCTTATATTTTCACATAAAATTCACTCATTCAAGTAGATGAGTTCAACAGATTGTACAAAGATTCAGTGGAATCTGTGGGAGAGCCACACAGCCTATCTCATGGCCTGTTGTATTATGCATTTATTTATTTGTATTTCATATACATACTCACATGCTCGTCTATGTGCCTACACATGGGTGTGCTTAGCCTGTAGCATACATGTAGCAGTCAGAGGAGTTGGATTTTTGGGTCCATGTATGTTTATTTGAGTGTTAGTTAGATTGTTAGAACTACTTTCCCACCTCTGTGAGTACAATAGTGTGACCTAATGTCACTCAAATCTGAACTTCAAGGCCTGGGAACACACCACAATATTTGAATCATGACTTTAAATCTCCAGTTTTAGAGAGGTTCAGAGTTTCAGTCTACCATTTGCTTTCCCATACATGATATGTATATTTAGCAAATACTGGATAGGTCAAATGTTTATTACACTCTACGAAGGCCACCCTCTATTCTAAAGCTCATTAATCTACACACCTGCCCAAATAAGACCACTTTTTAACACTTCATTTCCTATTTCCAGTGTTTCTTGTCTCCTGGTTCCATCTTTTTGTTATTTGACAGATCCTTGCTTAGCAAGAAAATATTCATCATGCTGAGAGCTGATACACAGGGAATGTGTACCATCTGAGTAACACTAAACTGCTGATTTGTAGGATAAAAATCTTCTAGGTTGGAAACAACTGTGACATAATTTTTAATTTGCTATGTCACCATTATTTTTATTTGTTGGTATAATTAGTGGATAGAATTAGGGGGATAATTTAGTGAATTGGGAATTTTTTCCCCTTTGAAGTATGTAGGGTTATGATTTTGTGGTGTTATTGTGAAAGTTCATGGTACTATCCAAATATGGATTTTCATGTAAAAACTGCAACCTTTTACCCTGAAAACACTTTTTTGTTTTGCTAATATTCACACAATTGTCATTACCAATTACCATCCAATTTTGTTTAAAATAAATGTCATAGTACTGCTGATTATATTCTCTGATATTTGGAATCTTGACTTCTTTTCCGATTAGATCATTTTATAGGGGAAAAAAAAACACAGGCTCCTGTTTAAACTAGGAAATCTAGTGAGAAATTCAGTGTCTGTTCATTTGTACAACACACCCTATTGTGAGCTAACAGAACCATCCGTGAAGCTATAAATCTGTCCAAACTCTCAAATGAGAAAGATTTTTCTCAGAAATGTTAACATCTCTACCAGGAACACTTAGTGGGTTTCAGAGAATCAGTTTTGACTTTTTACTTAAGCAGAAAAGGCCACAGATGCTATGCCTTGAAGAGTGCTATTTCCTTGAGACCTGTGAACAGAGACAAAGATAAGCCAAGACCCACAGATACCTTTGACCATACACAAGCATATAGATGTTTACATAATAATTCTGATTGTAGCTCACTCATGTTGCCAGGCAGTTGAATCTGAATCAAGGGTTACCACAGAGATCCATCTTGGTGAGCTGGTTACTGCCCCCTCACTAGGCTTCTCAGAGTATATATTCCTCCACCCATTCATCATCAGCCCATTTCAAATTTCTGTTTTCCAGAAATTTCTTTGATAGCTGCTTACTTGGTTATTTTTCTGGGTTCTTTTGGGGGGGGGTGGTCACTGGAAAATCTTTACTACCCATTTATACGATCATTTCACTTATGAATTTTCTTATCATAGCAAATATTTCACGTTATTTTCCTTGTATATTGTTTTATTTCAAACAGGAGTTGAAATAGGAATTGATTTAATCTATCTGTAGAGAGGTAGATAGAGATATATACGGGTACCAGATTTAATATCCTAACCATAATATAAATCTTAGAGATTGACTAAATTTGGTATATTTAAAATAAAATCACACAATAGTAAATAACTATAAACAGTAGGGTCTATGTGGTACTTTAACTGTAAAATGTCCTACAAAGCTTGCTTGCTTTCTTTCTTTCTTTCTTTCTTTCTTTCTTTCTTTCTTTCTTTCTTTCTTTCTTCCTTCCTTCCTTTCTTTCTTTCTCTCTTTCTTTCTTTCTTTCCTTCTTTCTTTCTGGTTTTTTGGATTTGTTTTTTTCGAGACAGGAGACAGGGTTTCTCGGTATAGACCTGGCTGCCCTGGAACTCACTCTGTAGACCAGGTTGGCCTTGAACTCAGAAATCTGCCTGCCTCTGCCTCCCAGAGTGCTGGGATTACAGGCGTGTGCCACCACCACCCGGCTTTATTTTATTTTATTTTTTGTAAAATTAAAGCTCAAATTGTCTTGTGGATTGAATGGAAAAGTACAGGTAGGCTTATGAGTTTGAACTCTTGTCTTCGGTGCAGTGGTGTGAACAAGAGAGAAATAACCTTTCTCCTCCTCATGCCTCACCTCCTGAGGCAGGCACCAGACCTGGCCCTGGGATCATGAGGGCAGAAAAGCTAGCTTTGGCCCTCACTAGCTACAGCTCTAGAGAGTGGGCCCTGCACTAGCCTGGGCAGCACAGTAGAGCTGCCCTTCATGGCTGAGGCATGGGCAAGTCAGTCCAGAGGGCGTGAGTGTGGGAGAGTTGGCCCAGCTATGTACATGCCTCTCATGGCAGTGACAAGGGCAAGAAAGGGAGATTCCCCTTGACACCTAAAGCAGGTAGTAGAGCCTCCTGGGGTCATTACATCTTGCCTGGGCAGCAGGATAGAGCTCACCCAAGTTGCAGGGGTAGGGTGGTAGGGTGGTTGCTGGTGAGATGGTTCAGGGAGTAGGAAAGCAGGAGAGCTGGTCAGTGGGCTGATACCTCTCAGGCCCACAAGCCAGGCTTTGAGTTGGCTCAGCCCAACATCTTACACCATTGATGGACTGCTAGAGTGCTTTAATGGGCTTGTCTTACAGATATAAAACAACAGGATCTCCATTACACAGGGCAACAACAGGACAGTTCCAGTGAGTATTGATAAGAGTTATCAGAAGCCAGAGGGCTCAAGCCAGACCAACAAGTCATTGCAATGAGCATTTGCAAGCAAAGACGTGTAGAAAAAAGGGTATGGGGTAGGACACACTGTGACACATTACAGCTTCCACAATGAGATTTTTTTTCTCTGTTGTGGGGAGGTTACAAGTATGGAGGGTGGTAAGAGGGAAGGAGGAGATGAGTGGGATTGGGGTAGATGATGTGAAATTCACAAGGAACCAATAAAAAGTAAAAAAATAAAATAAATAAAAATTTACACAGCCCCTTTGTATCAGATATTTGGTTGCAGAAAACAAACAAACAAACAAAAACAAATGCAAACTGATTATTTTAAAGTTCTGAAGGTCAGAAGTCTGCAGCAAAGTCTACAGTACTAATGTCAAGCTATTTGCCAAGCAGCATATTTGGGAGGCTATAGGGGGCATTCTTTTTCTTTTTCTCTTTATTTCTTTTGTGTGTGTGTGTGTGTGTGTGTGTGTGTGTTTCTTTGCCTTTGCAGCTGCCACAGGTTTTAGGCATTTGTGACCCACAGCCTCTGTGCTCGAGGAAGCCATCAAAGGTTGAGTTTTCTCCAAGCGATGCTGTACTTCTGTACTTCAGTGCCTTTTAGATTACACGAGGATTCCCAATCTCTCTCCTTTAAGGGTAGCATGTTAATTACCTTAATTCCCTCTTTAGTTTGCGTTTTCATTCTATTTTTTGTTATTTTAGATATTTATTTTATTAGAATGCTAGTCCAACAATGAATATATCCCAAACTAATGAATCCTAGGATTCTTATTATGATTACTTTTTGACATGTAGAATGGGGAAAATAAGCTAATTTTAAGAATTTTCTCTCTCAACACATTTCTATATTGATGAAGTAAACTAATGATATAAACACACAGCAATTTCTTTTAATGTGGTTTTAAATACAATTCTTGGAGAAAATTGGGGAATGTGAATTTTATTACTTCCACTTAACCAGGCATGAATATGTTTGGCCAAATTGAATCTCTCTGCTGATTAAAATCAGAATTTTTCACCCAACTCAATTATCATGAGTCAACTAGAGTGTCTAAGTCTACATTAGTCCAGAATTTGTGTGTTGTGTTTTCATGTTATTGTTAGACCTTAGATTAATGCTTGTTAATACCGAGAGAACACAATTCTTAAGGGATAGATAGTTGCACCACTCCTCCCCGTCTTCAGGGAACCAATCCTTCTGAATTATGCTTTCAAAATCCTGCCAGAGAAGCAATGAGAGCTGCTAGTTATATCTCTACCAGAGAACTTCAGTCACGTTAAAAAAAAAAAATCCATCCTTGCTTCTGTCTTCACAGTAGGCAGACTTGGGAAACAGGTCCCAGGCTTTCCTGCTCTGTAAATGACTCATGAGCACTGAGCTTATGAGGGAGTTTAGATGACTCATATCTTTGTTAAAAAAAAAAAAGGCATATAGGAAAGTAAACAGGTGCTTTCAGGCCAAGATTAAACAAAGATTGTAATAATATCTTAAGGAAAATACATCCAGAGAACTTATTTTCAAAAAGACAGACAGACAGACAAGGAAAGAAAAAAGAAAGGGATGTTGTTTGCCAGGCAGTGGTGGAGCACGGCTATAATCCCAGCACTCTGGGAGACAGAGGCAGGCAGATTTCTTGAGTTCGAGGCTAGCCTGATCTACAGAGTGAGTTCCAGGACAGCCAGGGCTATACAGAGAAACCCTGACTCGGAAAAAAACAAATCCAGAAAACAAAACAAAAGAAAAAAAGAAAAGAAAAAGAAAAAAGAAAGGGAAGAAAAAAGGGAAGAAAGAGAGAGGGAGGGAGGGAGAGAGAGAGAGAGAGAGAGAGAGAGAGAGAGAGAGAGAGAGAGAGAGAGAGAAGGAACCTACAAAGTCCATCCCTACTGCAGAGCTATTACCAAAGGCTATTGGAGGAGAGAGAGTGGGTGACCTTCAGTGATATGGTCCCCAAAAGTCTACACATGCTCCATTGGATGGTCCTACACTCTTGTACAGGCATGCAACACTAAATGGACTCAATGGGTTTAAAAAAAGAAAGAGGAGAGCGCATGAAGGTGAAAGGAAAATGGTGGTGGTGAGGGGCAGATGGAGGAGGAACTGGAAGGGACAGAAAAGCAAGCAGATTTGATCAAAGCATGTCATGTGCATGGATGAAAATAAAACGGAGCCAAGGGTTGGAGGACAGAGTCAAAAATCTACTACAAACGAGAGAGCCAGTAAGAGAGGTGAGCAGGTAAAGGCTCAGTGTCAAACCCATCACATGGAAGGAGAGAACTGACTTCCATTATCCTGCGCCAGACAATTGTCATGTACTCTCTTTCTTCAGGGAATGTTTAACAATTTAAAAACAAAGCAAACAAGCACGCATAAGCCTATGGATGAGCCACTGTCTGAAAGCAAGCTGTTCAGGAACAGCTGAACTTTTCATGGTTCCAAGATATAATAACCTTTCAAAGCCTAATTAGGAACTATCCCACAGCTGGAGTCATGGCTCCCTCAGAGCACAGGGGACGTCATTAAAAAGGAATTCATTTAGAAGCAATTCAAAAACCAGTGTTCATAAAAATCGCAGTGGAAATTAACCTATTCTACCATGTATGAGATATAAAATCATACGCTTCTAAAATCAGAAATAAAGTTTTCCCACTGGTTTGAGAACATTCATCCACTTTCTCAAAGCCCTTGTCCTTGAAGGTACTGAATTTTGACAACTGCAAGAAAATCACAAGTACCAAAAGAAAAGCCGTTGTTGAGACCCAAATGTGTGTCCTTCATTCTGTCTATTATGCTAGAGTCCTGGAACAGAGATGAAGTCATCTCCATCAGAATCACAAAGACGGTGACATATCTGAAGACACTGCCCAGTGTTACACTCCCGGCTATCCTACCAGGGACCTCTGGCTCTTAGCATTGAAGGAAAACACTGAGAAGCTGCTGTTTGTAGAAAGCAGACCTGAAAAGTGGCTGGGCCCATCAGAGCCATGATTACCTTGGTTCAAATCAAGGCTACACCACTTAAAGGCTGTATAGCTCTGACCAGCTACTGAATGTTTCTTTAAGGTTGGTATAAAAATAGGATGTATAAAGTGTCCTAATAGTGGCTGGTTCAAAGGACAGCTCTAGATGTATTTGCTTCAGTAGTCTTCCAAGGCACAAACTTCAACCTGCCACTAAATATGCAAGTTAAGGTATGCCCATTCATCTTATTTTCAACATCTCAAAAGATTTTGCTATTGTTTCTGAAAGGAGAATTCTGTTTTTACATGGGAGTAGGTTTTTCAAAGGAATTTAAGACTGGAGTTTTGGACAGTGAATGACTTGTTATTGTATTTCTTCTGCATTTTTTCTCTAATCCTACAAGCACAGTTAAAGAGAAACATGGAGGTATTTCATTTCCTGGTTTGCTTTGACGCTTTCATTGATTTTGCTGGACTCCCTCTGCTTTGACTGCCTCTGCCACCATTATTCTGGCAATCCTCAGAATTGCAAACACCTTGATCCCAGGCATCATGCTGAGCTACTTCATCCCTCCAGTTTCTCTGCTGTCCACATACTTACACAAAATGGTTTTTTTTTTTTAATTTAAACCCTTAAATTTTTTTTTTACAATGATGGAGAACAAACCTGGGCCCTTGAACTTGTTAGGCAAACACTGACTGCTGAGCTACACGAACCGGAGTTGAATGTTTTCAAGTGTCAATTTATTCTCTGTACTTTTTAGTTCCTTCAGTTCTTTGTCTTTCAAACCCAGTATTTAAGACCCTATCCAATTTGACCATAACTTAATATTCCAAATTTATCTTTTGGTATTCCCCTCTCATAAGCTTTGTGCTATATCACAGTGGTCTATCATGAACACTTTTGTCTTCCAAACACCTTTGACTATTTTCATTGCCAAAGATTCAGAGTCACCCAGGAGACAAATCTTTATGTGCCTTTAGGGGTTTCCAAAGATGGGTGACTGAAGAGAGAGGATCCACATTTAATATGCAGTATCATCCATTATGTGCCCAAGAGAAGCAGAAAAGGAGAAATCCAGAGGAGTACCATCTGTTTCCTGGTCTACCCCAATTTGAGCACCCTTCTGCTCTCCGATTAAGAGCTTCCCCTGCTCTGGATCTCTACAGTAACAGCCCATTATCTCCTACTCCATAGCACAAAACCTGTCCTCCTTCAGTTGTTTCTTTTCTCATTGGGGAGAAAACTAATTTTATACAAAATTGCTATTGCAAAGAAGAGATGTTGCTGTGGTGAATGTAGTTCATTGATTTGTGGAATTAATGTTGAAGGTTTTGGAGAAGCAGAGACTGGCCATCTGCTGGGGGTCCTGAAGACTGCAATGCCAATTGAAATGCAGGGAGTTACAGAGTAAGAGGGGCACAGATTCTGATAGGGGCTCATCATAGTATATCATTCAGGCTTTCTAGAGGAACAGGATCAAGATATATACATATTATCACTTATTAAGCCAAGTGATATCTCAAATGCCAAGAACACAGCAATCGGTCCTTGAGGCTGGGCAACTGAACAGTCAGAATAGTTCCAGAATAGCTCTCTCACTAGGTGATAGTGGCCAGTAGTTATCGTGTCTCAATAGTCCCAGTCAGGTGCTAGAACCGCAGGAAGTTTCTGGAGAACCACTCGTCACTAGTATAGGATGAAAGCTTGGAAATCCTGATTCTGCTTTCAGCAAAGGAATAAGGATCAGGACCAACAAGAGAGCAAATCAGTTTGGCCAGCAATAGGGAAGGCCAAGCCAGCAAACAGCAGGAAAAATACACTTCCTTCTGCAATCCCCCTTACTGTTTGGTTGGCTAGCTGAAGGGGACCCGCCTTCCCACACCAACTGAGTTAGTTCTTCACTTGGGGCTCCGTATGGAGGTGATGCTACACTGTGAGAAATTCACATTAAAACCAACTGTTACAGAGAAACCTTTACCTGTGTACTGCAACACTGAATAAAGGATTGCGTTGTTTTACAGAAGAGATTTCAAGACAACCTAACAACCAGGTAGTGGCATGGTTATTGCTTACTATTTTATGGATTTACAGTGGGAAAGAATGGAAGCAGATTTATAGTCTGAGAGAGGAAAGCAGAGGAGTATGTGGGAAATGGATCAAGGAGGGCAGCCATAATCTGGACAAAAATCATAAACAGAGATATGCACTGGCCAGGAAGGGAGCTGGAGCCTGGTTAAAGTTGAGGACAGATTCAGAAGTTACATCTAGGCAACTTCTACAGGTGGCTAGCCATTCACCAAAGCACTACAAAAACATACTTTCTCTCTTTGTAAATTAAAGAAGCCCCCAACCCATGGCATTTGGAGAATTTTCTAATACATGAATATGTTTTGGCTTCAATAAAAATACATTTACAGATTTAAGAACTATATGGCAGGAAAAGGAATGTGTGATCAACATATATTTAATATCCCAATTTAATTGTGTAGCTTATTGTATGTTAATCAGTTCAAATGATAATATAAAGGTTTAAAAAAAAGGGACTCCCTTTAGTGGGAAAAAAAAAAGGATCTTAGGAACTGCAATCTAGAAGACAGATTCCGGGATCTGGGTAGCTGTCAATCACTGTTCCATGAAGGACAAAAGTGGTAGCTTACATGGGACACTGAAGGCTGAATGACAAAGGAGAGAAAACATGACACAACAAAGACTACATGAACAGAATGGTAATGCCTATAAGTCAAGTCTGATGATGTCTCAAGCCTCTGGGCGCCATACAATCAAAGGTTCCAAAGCCCGCAGCAGCAGTGACTGCCCATGAGTGTTGTTTAATGGCTTCCATTTTGAAAAATATTGTTTTTTTTCATTTCCCTGCCCCAACCCTCTGATTTTTCAAGACAGATTCAGGGATTCGGAGAGGCTGTCAATTTGTGTTCCACAGCTATTGAAAACAATGAATTCATGAAATTCTTAGGCAAATAGATGGAACTAGAAAATATCACCCTGAGTGAGGTAACTCAATCACAAAAGAATACACATGGTTGTTGTAGGACCCCCGAATGGGAGATCCCACTCGAGTCTCGGATCAACGCACACCCAAGGAAGCACGAGAGACCGACTTGATGCAAACACACGAGGTAGTTTAATGGCGGAGCTCCCGGGTCGACACGTGTCTTGTGCAAAAGACAGAGGAGCTGACCCTGAAGCCCAGAAACTGGAGGTCTTTATAGGAAAGGCGAGGGGGTTTCGCGCGCACGCGCGCTTTTACAAGATTGAGTAATCCATACAATTATATCAGCTGGTAGTATGTGCAGGTCAGCCTGTCAGCAATGGGGAAGAGCAGGGAAACTTATCTATTGTCAGCAGAGGGGTGGGAGAAGAAGGAGTCCAGATGGTCCCTGACTCAGCAGAGGTACCTTCCTTATCTTTAGTTCCTTATCTTTTTAGTTCCTGGAATGTCTTAATGGCCTTGAGGGTGGGCCTAGCATTCTAGGGCTTGTCCAGGCTTGCCCTGGCCTGCCTTTGATTCCGGGCCAAGAGTAAAGCTCTTTTATTTAAGTAAAAACTCTTTCAGTTGTGTCCTCCCCCAGCCTTTGGTGGGGGGCAGTAGAACCTCCAGGCTAGCCACTCTCTCTCAGCCCTTCAAGTTCTGGCCCTTTGTTCTCCATAGAACAATACCTGTTTATTACCTGGGAGCCTCAGCTAGCCAGTGCCTGGTGCTAGCCTGGGGCGGAGCGCTGGGATTAAGACCCACCAGATCTACAGTTTCCTGAATCAAGCAGGCTACCCGCGGAGCATTGTGGAAACAGTGGAGCCAACACCCACTTTTTTTTGCCTGGAGGGACTCACCCCAAACTGCCATACATTCATTGTCAGACCCCAATTAAACTTTGGGCCTTGGCCAGCAACTGTTGCCCTGGCCTTTCCTTCTTTTTCACCACCCTCCATGTATCCCCAGCTTCTCTTCAGGGACCCAGTTCGCCAGAGCTGCGGGCAGCAACACATGGTATGCACTCATTGATAAAGTGGATATTAGCCCAGAAGCTTGAGATACCAAGATATAATTCACAGACCACATGGAGCTCAAGAAGAAGGAAGACCAAAGTGTGGATACTTTGGTCCTTCTTAGAAGGAGGAACAAAATACCCATGGGAGGAGGTACAGATACAAAGTGTGGAGCAGAGACTGAAGGAAAGACCATCCAGAGACTGCCCCATCTGGAGATCCATCCTATATACATTTACCAAACCCAGACACTACTGTGGATGCCAACAAGTTCTTGCTGACAGGATCCTGATATAGCTGTCTCTTGAGAGACACTGCCAGTGCCTGATAAATACAGAGAGGGATGCTCTCAGCCAACCACTGGACTGAGCACAGGGCCCCCAACGGAAGAGCTAGAGAAAGGACCCAAGGAGCTGAAGGGTTTTGCAGCCCCATAGGAGGAACAATATGAACCAACCAGTACCCCCAGAACTCCTAGGGACTAAACCACCAACCAGAGTACACATGGAGGGACTAACGGCTCCAGCCGCATATGAGGCAGAGGGTGGCCTTCTTAGACACCAATGAAAAGAGAGGCTCTTGGGACTGTGAGGGCTAGTTGCCCCAGTGTAGGGCAATGCCAGGATAGGTAAGTACGAATGGGTGGGTTGGTGAGTAGGGGGAGGGGGAATGGGATAGGGGGTTTTGAAACGTAAATAAAGAAAATATCTAATAAAAAAATAAATGTAAAAAAAAAAAAGACACAAAATGTATAGTTCTGCTGTCCTGGACTCTGTAATCCAGGCTGACCCTGAACTCAGAGATCTACCTATCTCTGCCTCCCAAATCCTGGAATTAAATAAAGGCATGCACTATCACTACCCTTCCAAAAGCTTTGGTTTTTTTTGTATTACATTTTTCTTTTGAATTTCAGTCAATTGTTTAGTAACACTGTTAAATTATTTTAGGTTAGGTACACATGGTTCCAGCTGCATATGTAGCAGATTATCTTATCTGTCATCAGTAAGAGGGGAGCCTCCTGGTCCCATGGAGGCCTGATGAGCCAGCACAGGGGAAGCTAGGGCGCTGAGGTGAGAGGGGAGGCTAAGAGGGGGAGCACCCTCATAGAAGCAGGGGGATGGGAAAGGAGGCAGGGGGTTTAACTAGGAAGGGAGATAACATTTGAAATGTAAATAAAATAACCAATAAAATTAAAAAAATAATTTCCTGAATGCCAAAAAAAAAAAATTATCAAAATTCTCCAGATAGTCTAGTTTTGTTACATTTCCATTTTTACTAAATTTTCTTATAATGCAATGGCTTCTCGATATAGGTTTTTTGTATTTTGAGCATCTTACATGGAAAGCCACACTATCATTTCTAATTCCATGTACTTGCATGTGCCTGGATCTATGCTTGGGATCAGTACAGAGAATATCACTAAAAATAAGCCAGTGGGTTCCTTGCAAATGCAAAGTCCACGATGACAGAGATTTACTCCAGTGGGCACTTGACCCACTTAGGTTCACAATAAGCATTAGTTGTAATCTGTGCCACAAACATTTATTGGGATGGGACAGGTTTAGAGCCTTGTATTAGTTGTCACTGCAGTAACGCAAATACTTTTCAAAATATATAAGCAACTGAGTGATGGAGCTCAGTGGTTGAGTGCAAACAGGCCTTGATGATGTCTACGACCACCTACCAGTGCTCTGCTCTGTATTTGGACTTCCTGGTAATGTGAATTACTATGCTTCCTTTTGCCCAAGTCGGTTTAGGACAGATTTTCTACATACTTAAAAGAGGCCTGACTTCATGTTGAGGTGTGTGTGGGTATGTGTGTGTCTGTCTGTCTGTGTGTGTGTGTGTGTGATTATACTCTCCATACTTTGTTCTATTTCTGAGTTTATGAATAAGATTTTTAACTCATTCCCAAATAAACTCCTCAAAAAATATGTATGTGTATATAATAAATTATAAATATATATAAAATGAAAGCACATTCTGTGACACTACGAGGGTCAGAGAAAGTAAAGTTGGCAGAATATTTTAATCTTGAAAGTGTTTATAATTTCTCTATAGCCAAACTATACATCTTTATCCTAGATGGGGAGGGATTGTTCTAAAATAATATTAGGCCAATTAAACTTCTCACTACAAAACTGCATTCTGACAAAGAGCTGAATTTCTTATTCAGTTTGTAAAACTGGGCATCAGCATACAGGGCTTTCCACTCTGTTGGGAATGCGGACAAGACACAGGAATGCAGCGGAGAGGACAGGCAGTGTTTATTACAAGGCAGGAGGGGCCACTCTGGAGGGCAGAGCAGAGCAAGGGCCAGAGCTGCTGGGAAGGTGGGCTGCTGACGTGAAAATGGGCAAGTGGGCAACAGTCTCTCTAGACTATCTACTGCCCTGAGCTTTTAGGGGTATTATATACTACTTCTTTGAGTCCCTAGAACAGAGGGCTTCCTTGGACCCCCACCCCTGACCAGGTGACTGAAAGGCTCATTTGGATTAACTCTTAAGGGAAGAGACTGTAGCTCCTTTGTTCTTTATTAATAGACACCCCATAGATGGTAATCTTGGGGTCTTTTAAGCTGTCCCACTGAGATCTCCAAACCCATTCTTTTGACTACTCATCAGAATTTACACTTTGAGTTCCTCATTGGATAGGCTGGTTATAAAAGGAGGGACCATGCTTAGTGATCTATACTGGTAGCTAACAGCTCTACCACTGAGCTGGCAGAATTTCATGTAGATTTTCTCTTTTTTCTTACTCTTTTGTCTCAAGACTGCTGGCCTGCCTTGCTTCCCTCCTTCCTTTAAGTCTCACTCTCTGTGCTGGGGAACCAATGCAAGAACTTCATGACCTTTAAAAGATTAAGGTAAGAAAAAGAAACATAACAAGGAGTTCCAGGCCAGCCTGGGCTACACAGTGAGAACTGCCTCCAAAATGTGAACCTAGCCAAGACAGTACCAACAGAGTTAAATCTAGGCCAGTCAGACCTAACTCAAATTCATCAAATACTGGCTAAATCTGTGTGTGATATGAGTATATCACATATATACATATCTATACTGTATATGTTTATGAGTCTATGTGCACATTTGTATGCACACATGTAAAGGCCAAATATTGACATCAAATGCTTGGCTCCTTCTGTACCTTCCTTGCTGAGATGGGTGGGGTCTCAGGTCCTGGTGCTCCCCAATTCTGATAACCTGTGTGGATGGCAACGACCCTCCTGCACCTGCGCCTCAGAGTGGTGACTACAGATGCACACAGCTCTACTTGTTTTTCTTTCCTTTTCCTTTTTATGTATTCATATTCAATGTGGGTGATAGGGATCTAAACTCGGGTCCTTTTGCTTACACTGCAAGCACTTTACCACCAGAGCTGTCGTCCCCCAGATCAAGTACTAGTTTAATCTAATTCAGTCAGGTATTTGTTCCAGAGAGGCAAAACACACATCGCTGCAGAGATTGTCCACCACATAATCTTGCATCTTTATTTTCTGCCTCTTAAGTTCTTGAGAACTTTACTAAAACATGAGCTCCAATAAGAACATAAAAACCAAAGAATCCACACTGGATACAAATTGAAGGAAGTTCGGAGAAGAAGTCTGAACCACAGATATTTGTGGAGAAAAACTGATGTGTAAACACAATAAACTGTCAGAGAAGTAAGGGGAAGTGAGTGAGACAAATGCACAGGCATTTATCCTGTGTGACTGTCCCATCAAGGGCTCCAACGTGTCACAGACCTGCTGTCTGCTTAGACTTGCCCACGTGACTCATTTTGTCCACATTTTTTAGCAAATGAGAAAGCAAGCTGTGGTGACCTCTTGCACCCTAGTTTGCTCTAGGATGTGTTTCTGTGTTACGGCAGGAAGCAGAGCGTAGACCACTAGAGGACAAGAGACAACTCAGAGAACCCAGAAAACCAGAAACCTTAAGTTGTTTTTGCTTTGAGTAAGGTCTTGCTACGTGGCCCTGCCTGGCCTTGAACTGGTACCTCTCCAGCTGTAATTTCCCATGTGCTGGAATAAACTCTTCAACACCTGAGTTTTGTGGAACTTTGTTGTGCAATGATGGAAAACGTATGACCTTTTCCAATGTGGAAGAACAGATCCATAAATAAATCTCTGCTTACTATGAAACAAGATTTGCAAGCAAATACTGTCAAAACTGCTATGTTCTTACAACTCTATGCAGACTCACAGCAATTCAGTATGTAGATGTCTACCAATTAAACCACTTTTATAATTCTCAGTATTTTACTACCACCCAAACATTCTACATAATGACTATACAAATCTAAACAATGAGCTGAGTACATGATAAATATTTTTATTTTTAAATACTGAATTGTACATGTTCCATATAAAAGATGAGATTTGATCCTCAGGTTTTAAAAAATAACTATATTTGCCAATATGTCCATATTTTTACAGAAGCCAGTGTTCTCTAAACTGCTTCATCTAGCCTACCAGCTTTTACAGATTCATAATCTATAGAATACATTTCCAGTATCCTTTAAAAATAAAACTTCATAAAAGGTATTCTTATTCAACATGCTAAAACTTATCAAGTTATAGTACAACTGTTCAGCCCTCCAGGTTCCACTGGAAACTTCTTAGCCAAATGTTGGGAGAATTAATTCTCAGTATTTACTTTTATTAAAAAAAGGTTTTTGGTAGTGAGAACAAATAATCTCTCATTTGTTGCCTGAAAGCCTAAAATCGGATCATTGGTCTCTAGGCTTGCTACCTGCTGCTTAGCAACCTGCCCCACGTGCCTGCCTTCCTTCCTGTTGTACAGCACAGTGGACATGGGGGTGGGCTGCCGGTAGATGAATACTCGGCGAAGGCACTCACACAGGGCTGCATACGAGTAGTTTGGAGCACACGCAAAAAATTTCTTGTCTCTCTTTGAAGCTTGGACATAACCTGTCAAAAATACAAGAGAAAAACACCTATCTGTCAAACTGAAGGGAGGAAAATCAAGATTTAACACTTAATACTTAAATAACACATATACTATTATCAGTCAACAATGGATGAATTCAGCATCGTTAACAGTGAGCTACAGCTTCTTCTAAGAGGCAAAACAATACAATTTTAACTCCTAAGGCACATGCTCTTCAACAAAAGCACTTCCATTTAATTTCTGTGAAATAAAATAATAACAATATAAAGTCTTAAATACCAAATACATAAAAGCTTTAATGCCTAGTTTAAAAATAAATAAAAAAATAACCCTAGGAATACAATGACAACTTAAAAGAATTTTAAAAAGCAAACAAACAACAAAACAAAAGCAAATGAAGAAGGCAATAAATTATGCGAAGGCCTCCCTCCCATGCTCATAGATGTATTGTAAAAATAGCTATAAGTGAAAGTAGTTTATAGTTTTTTTTTTAAATTCTCATATAAATTCTAATAATATTCTTTGGAGAAATGGATAATATGATCCTGAAATTCACATGGAAACACAGAAGACCCCAAACAGCCAAGGAAATCCTAAGTAGAAAGTAATGGCGAGAGGTTATTATGGTAGTGACTGAACTCAAGTCAAACTACAGAGCCACAAGAAAGAAGGCAGCATAGTACAGACACAAAAACTGACAGGCAGACAAGTGGAATGGTGTGAAGTGGAATTTCTCCTCCTGTGTTGTGAGTCCGACACCTTTGAGAGTGGAGTGACTCTTTCACAGGGGTCAGCTAAGAGCAAACAAACACTGTCACTAACAAACACTAGAAATGCTACAGCCTTTGTAAGGAGGCCTACTGGGAAACAGGATATCCACAGGGAGAAGAATCAATGCAAAGTTGATCAAAAACTTATAAGACCTGAAATTCTAAAACTAGTAGAGAAAAACAAGTGGGAACAGTTGACAAGCAAAAGAAGGACTTGTGGCATAAACCAAACTCACATACTGGATTGTGTGGAATTAAAAGGGAATGCACAGCAAGGAAACAAGGAATGCTGAGAAGACACAGCCTAAAGAATGGGAGACTATCTTTGCTGTCTGTGTTTTGGAGAGATCATCTGTATCCAGAATATATAAAGAACTCTCTGAATTACACCAAACCAAACAATCCAGTGTACAAATGGGTGATGAAATGAACAGGTAGCTCTCAAGATACATAGAAAAATGCTCAGCATGTTTAATGTGAAAATTCAAATTAGATCTACATTGAGATGCTACCTGAGGTTTTATCTGGTCATATAACGCTTGCCCCCAGCATAGCACTATTTACAGAAGTAAAGACATAGAATTAGCTTAGATACCCATCAATGAGAACACAGAGGAAATGTGATATACACTCCCGTATTCACCTGGAAAGAACAAAATTATACACCGCAAGAAAGAACAAAATTATACACCGCAAGGGAATGGATGTAAACGGACATGACCATGTTAAATGAAATCAGCCAGACTCAAACAAATACTTCATGTTTTCATTCACATACAGACTCTAGATACAACACCCCCCCCCACGCACAGATACACACATACACATAAGTGTGTGTGTGTGTGTGTGTGTACAGAGAGATATTAAAAAGTGATTAAAAGATAGATGACATTGTAGGGAGAGGAAGAATAAAGGAGACATTTTTTCTCATGCAAACTAGATTTAAATGCATACATGAATATTATATATCTTGCATATATGCTTATATATACTCTATAAAGTGAGCACAGTCATGAGGCACAAGCAGGTTAACACTGCCTTTAAAACATGAGGTGAGGATATAGGGATCTCTCTGAGTATGAACAACAACTGAACTCAAGTACTAGGTAACATAAAGTTGATTAACTTAGGATGAAGCAAAGCAGTTCATTTGCAAGATTGTTTTGAGATGGAATTGAAGACTCAGCATCTAAAAGCAGCCTAAAAGAACTTTCCTTTTCCTTAAGGAAAGAAGATAATTGCAAAATAGGAATTATAGTTGAGAACAGAAACTGTGTGGCTAATCTATCAGACCTCTTACTATTTCATTTTATAGAAATCTACTTAGAGTCTGAGTGAGGCAGTTTAGCTATAAGCACTAAGTGACAGATTTCCTCATTAATTAGAGTTATACATACACAGCCTTTAAAAGCCACAGTTCTACATTTTGCTGCCAGTTTAAAATAAGCTTTAAATAAAGCAATAACTGTAGCTAATTCACCTAATACAACTCCCACACAATATTACATAAAATCAATGATGACATAGCCTATAGTTATATACTTTAAACTTTTTTCAAGGTATAGTTTCAAAACAAATATTTTCCTCTTTAGCAAATAAATTCAATATGTGCTTGACCTTTTCATGACTGTTTCATTACCATGGCCTCTTGTTTACACTGTGGCTTAGACTTTGAGTCAGACTCTTACTAAATTAACTCGAGCTAGCCTCAGACTTGGGCCTCCTGCCTCATACTCAAGCAGTGGGAATGCAGGTGTGCACCACCAGTCTTGGCTTTCTTGGCACTTGAGTTCAATGAACATTATGACATTACTGTACAGCAATTGCATGTGTGTTGAAGATTACTTTGAAGAGACTTAACGGGCAGTGGTGGCGCACGCGTGTGATCCCAGCAGTCTTGGGAGGCAGAGGCAGAGGCAGGCGGATTTCTGAGTTCAAAGCCAGCATGGTCTACAGAGTGAGTTCCAGGACCACCAGGGCTATACAGAGAAACCCTGTCTTGAAAAAACCAGAAAAAAAAAAAAGAGAGAGACTTAAAAAACAAGTTACATGTATGGCAATGTTGTAGCTCCTGCTAATAATGACTTAAAAGAAACAACTGATTAGAAATATTCAAATGGTTATACTGTCACTTCCATGTCCATCCTGTGTTATCTTCTGTGCAACTGTACAAACAGTTTCATCTTTCTAGTCTAACAGTTTAACGGATCACAGAAGACCAAACCATAGCAAGAACGAATCAATGTAACAATCAACATAATGTAATCAATGGAGGGCTGGAATTAAAAAGCCGTTTTAAGATAATGGCTTCTTGGGCAGCCTGGAAATGCTACTGTAGAGAATGCTGTCTACCTAGGGCATTGAAGGTGGCAACGTGCTCCCACATGTCGTCCTGCTTGCTGCAGTGTGGTTGCCAGAGCAGAGCATCGACGTCATGGCGCAGACAGAAGCACGGCATTTCTTTAGGATCCACGATGACTGAGAACAGGTACTGGTTGCTGCCAAGATTCACCTAAAGTGACAAAGTACATTTAGTCAAAAAGTAAGTGATACATGAAAAAAACTGACATACAACATCATCTCCAATTATTTTAAACCAACTTTTCTTCCTTCCTTCCATTCTTCCAAACATGCAGTTCAAGCCAGCTGTTTACTTGGCAATTCTCCTGTCTCAGTCTAGAATTTCACATATGTACCAGCCACCATGTCTTCTTGATCTACACTTCGAAGATTTAACTGGGTTGATTCTTCACAGAACTCCCGAGAGCGATGTGTTTCTGCTTATATCATTTTAAAGTGGACCGGGACTTAGCTTGTCCAAAGTGAGGATGGTTTTAAGTTGCAGATATGAAATCTCTATTCTTAACTAATATGCCATCTACCCCTCAAGGCTAGTACTTAGTTTAACATGACAAAGGAGAATGGTTTTAAATCATAGAATATAAACATTAAACTTAATAATGTTAGCTTGTAAATATTACCAAGAATAAGTAATATTCTGTGTATCAGGCATGTGTTAAAGTACTAATCTCCACAGCTCATGACAAGCTGTTATCTTCATGTAATAGCTTAAAGTACAGCCTTGAGAGTGTGAGTAATTGGTTCTAGCCTATAAGGAAAAACCACAATACTGGATAAAATCTCAGCTCTTACCAATTACTCCACTGTGCACCTGAATTACAGTATTAATATCAATAATATTGTTCGAAGCTGTTATGGCAATACTGATGCTTGAGGAACTCATTTCACTACAAAAGTCATCACTTGAGACTGAGTTGAATCCCGCTTACGGGGGAGTTGCATTAGACACAGGCTGCAGCCATATTCTTCATCAGCCATCTGGTTACTAGAGCTTTCAATGCCAACAGAAATAACATCAAATAACACATCGGTGCTAGGTTTAGGGTTAGATTTGGGGAGACTAGTGTGATAAATGCTGACTTAATTCTATAAATTTCACAGTACAACAGAGAACACAATGTTGGCTGAGAAGTTGAGACCTGACCTGTCCTCTATAAGGAAATTCCTGAAAGGCGGCAGTATGAGGATTTATTGGTTCTCCAAAGCAACCTGGGCTTTCGGAGTCCAATGGCAATGCTTCCCACCTCATGAGAACTGACAGAGGGAAGCAGGGCTTTTAGGTAGGCCCAGAGCACCCTCCACAGCAAGGATGGGCTGACATGTTCGCACCACTGTTCATTTCTTCTGTGCCTTGCTATGGAATGTCAGTGGCCAAATAAATCTTATTTTCCAAGTATTTCTAGCAGGTGGGCCTGTTAAGAAAGCCTCAGTGGATCTAGGCCTGCTTCAGTTCCTGCTCATCTCTGCTGGTGTCCTCTGGACTACCGAGGGCTTTCCCAAAACAACAAACCCAACTAAGGTAATGCACAGGTGGACTACGAGCCGATTTTCATGAAATGTGCCTACTTTCATGAGCGAAGTGAGAATTAACATTACAAATGCCACAGCTAACTCATTCATTAGCCTCGTATGTATGACTGGACAGCAGTGAGAAAGGAAGGAATCAACATAAAGCATCAACTAAAGGGTTAACCAAGAAAGAGCTCAACTATGCAGATAAGAGCGCGCAGGTGGAGGTCTCTTGATATAAGCCCCTGTTCTGAGGAGATGCTTTCTCTTCTGCCACTTATGATCCATACATGTGCTACACAGTATATCACCATGCTGCTGCCCACAAGCCAGAAGCTCCACTCTGCCTTTACTGACTCCTGCCCTCTTCCACACTCCGCTTATTCCCCAAGACAGACCAATCACCACCTGTTCCTGGAATACTTATTCTCATGATCCTAGCAATGCAGAACTCTAAAACTTCTTTATTTCATGTTTATTATTTCTAATAAAATATACTACTAGATTAAATTGCTGTTGGGTGTTCGGAGCACTGCCAAATACTGTCACGCAGAACTCCCACACTGTAGGTTTCTGGAACTTCTGAATATTTCTTTAGATAATAAAAACGTATATTTGGGATTTTCAAATGACATTGATTACCCTGGATTAACATGTTAGTATTTACTTAAGATATTTATCTTGAGAACTAAAAGTTTGTTTTTTGTCTCTATATTCTATGGGCTTACTGAATGCTTGTTAGTTTTAAAACTATTTCACCAAGGCACTATACTTAGATATGAGGTTACTATAGTCCATTTTACAGTTAGAAAAACTAGAAGACTTTACAAGGAAGATCTAGCAACCAGATTCTTGAAGGATGTTGCTGGAGGGTTCCAGGGTCACAGGTTCCTGTACTGTCTGTTCTGATCTCCACGTTCTGCCACCCACCGCCTTCCCACATCACCCTGGCTTTCAGTGTCTGGGGCGATGTCCAAATCCTCCTTTCTAATACACCTACACGAAGCTCTTCAGAAAGCTGGCCTCCAGCAAACGACTCCATCTCATCCGTTTTCTCTGTACTTTCAGCATTACAACAAACATTCTATGGGTTATCTTAACTGATGAAGAAAATCATCTCTATAATTTACTTTCTTCTTTGACTACGTTTTTTTTCTTCCTGTGGAAGCTTAAGTAACATGACATGTGATGACATAAATTACCCTTTCTGAAGGGGTATCCCTACTGTGCAGTGTCATCTATACTCAATTCAAAATCCCTCTCTGACTACTATCTCTTCTCGCAGACTTGGTTTTCTTTGGTCTTGAGTATGTTCTATTCTGATGAGTGCTCCATGGTTCTCTTCAAACTGTATTTAGTTATCAGTACATAGTATAGCCCTTGCAAACACTCCCTCCCTCCTGCCAGACAGTGACGTGAACAGCATCTATTCTGTGAAGAGATAGATTCAGTGATGCTAATTTTTAACACTCCCCCCCTCAAGGTCACTCATTTTATTGTTTTAGTGATACAGTGAGACTCCGTGCTGCTGTCATTATTTTTAATTCTTAATTTTATTCTTTTGCAGTTTTTATCTTGCAATGTATAGCACAATCTTTTCTACTATGTCTTTGCCATAACAACAGTTAGATTAAATTATTTCTGAAAATTCCTTTTTTCTTGACAATGAAATACTTTTACTATTTGTGTCTAGTTGCTGCTGTAAGAAAATGCCTGGCCTAAACACCTTACAAGAGGAAGACTTTGGCTCCCTATTTCAGGCACTACAGTGGGGGAACTAGAACACAGTAGCTTACCTCATGGTTGTGGTAGGGGCAGGGTCTGTGGTAAGGTATATGCCTGTGCCAACTGTTTTATCTCTTTTCCTATTTTCATGCAATCTGGGACTTTAGCCTATCAGATGGCACCTTTCACATTCACAGCAGGTCTTCTCACCTTAGCCACTCTCCTCTGGAAAAGCCTACACGCAATATTCTTTAAATGCACTCAAATCATCTACATGCTTTTCAATCCACTCAATATGACAGCCAAGATTACATGTCTAACAAACTAAGCTGAGTAAAATAACTACCCTGATACACCAATAAAATGAAGTGAGGTAACTAAAAAACATAATTTTTTTATTTTTTGTAAGATCCTGAAGAGACTGAAACAGCAATAATGGGGGGGGGGGGGGGAGTGTTACCTTTAAGGATAAAGCCATCAAATTAAAGAAGACAAAACACAGAAGTTAAATTTTAACCATTATCTACCATGGACAACTGTCCAAGAAAAACAAAAACAAAATGTTTAAAGGGCTCCAGAGTCCCAAATATAATTACAAGGGCTATTGGGTGTAGTTTACTGATACAGCATTTTTGTAAAAAGCTCTGGTTTCAATGCTCAGATCTTTCTTTATCCTAAGTAAGGAACCAGAAGCATAAATCACAGTTTTCAATAGAAAACTCTATATCCTGATTCTAAACAAAATCTCATGGACTTTATAACTGTAGACAAAAGTAAACTGAGAGTATAACAAAAAAAGATGATAGCGGTGCACAGATATCCTGTCAGCAAGAGGTAACAATCAATAGTTTATTAGTAGTACAAAGAATACAGCGAACCAACTGCAATGACAAGAAGGATTTGAAGAGTAGGCTGAGGAAACCTACTGTAGAGGCAATAAATGCCAATTTCCTCAAACGCCTCTATGGGCATCTACAGACATAGACAGTATGGCACCTGATGTCCACATTGTCGCTATGCAGGGATCAATAGAAAGTTACTTTCTTCAGAATGCTCTATATACAACATTGGGAAAATAAGATATTTGAGTAAGATTACTGACAGGGCTTTAAATATAGGTTTTGTATTAAATATGAAAAATTAATCTAGACAACTTATTTCATAGAAACTCATTCCTTGTTAGTACCAAAGATGTATCTTATTGCCTAAATTTAATAAATCTTTTATTTAGTAAGATAAAAATTTCACATTATCTGTATTTTCACATCCACTGTAGATAAGGTTGTATTTAATGATGAAGTACCAATGAAGGCTATAATTAGAGTAAAATATTTTCAAGAAAATGTGAAGTAGTCAGCTGATAGTATTCTTAGGAACACCCAGCAATTAGACTTACAAAGATTTTGTGTCAGAATGAAGAAATTCAAAGAATCCCCAATTACTGTTACTACCCAATTAAACTGAAAACTGCTACTGAGAAAAGGATTTTATTTTTCGATTCAAGAATAAAGTCTTCACTGGGAAACTAGATCAAAACTTGAATTTTCAATTCATAGTTGGTACACAGATGAAATCTATAAAACACTCAGAAGCTCTCTAATTCCTACTTTATCTTCATTATCTAAGAATTAAAAATACTATCCACTTCATAAATGAAGAAATTCAAATTTAAGGAGCAGAGATATATATGTTAAGGAGGCTCTAGTTTAAATACAGATGTATTTCCAGGCTTGCATTCTTCATTACCAAATTGTACTCTCTTCAACAACCCACTCTATAGTAACTATGAGGCAAGTACCCTAGTTCCCCTATGTGCTGCTATTTCAGATATGGTAATCCACATCCTGTGACTTCTGTGAGCTAGGTTATATAGTAAGTTGTTCATGCTTTTACATCTTAAAATGAAAATGGAAGTTTTATAAAATCCTCTTCCATTTTATTTGAGCACTCATTTATTAAACTACCTATATAGTTGATTTTTTTCCATGACTGCAAACTAGGAAAATAGAATTATCTAAGTAATACACAATGCAATGATATAAATAAATGTTTAAAAAATTATATAGATCCCTAAGATAATAACTTCTACTTAGAAATATAAAAAGACCACAGTTTTTCTAGTTTCAAAACTAACCACATTTATTGTTTAGTGGTAAAAAAAAAAATCACAATTGTCATTGAATTTCATCAAACTATTCTAATAGAAATATAAGAATGTGCTGAATGAATGGCATAAAATAAATTCATTGTCAAAAATGTTTTATACTTGGCTGTTCTAAAGTAAAGGAGAATAAACTATCAGCGACTCTTTGCCTTGAAAAATGCTCTCATATGCAGTGCGTTTCCTACCATCCACACGTACTCTGTGTTGCTTGAATCTTTCATAAAATTAGTCCCACACAGCCTTGCTGAATGCAGGCTCACCTGTCGCAGATTATATAATAATCCGAAGCAGGCATTTCAGGATGATCACCTGCTAGTATATTAGCTAGTCCCATTATGGCTTCCAACAAAGCAGCTGACAAATTGCAGTTTTTAAGAGCTGGATGTCTGACACCAACCAGAAGGTACAGGTAAAGCACAGTGAGGCTGGCTAGGACAGACAACACTGCTATGAGACGGCCTAGCAGAAGCCAGTTTCAAGACCTGTAGTCTACAACTAATTTGATTTGTAATTCTTCATTAAAAATGTCTAAATATAAAAAGGCTTCATGCAACAGATGTTACAAAATGGTAGCATAATGAAGAGTAGTTTAGTTAAGGGTACTGGAAAAAGGGCTCGGCACTGAGGAGCCCTCGCTGCACAATCCTGAGGACCACAGTTTAGATTTCAGTACCACATAACCAACTAGGCATCCTGCAAGTGTCATACTTTCTACTTTCAGGGACCTGATCCTCTCTGCTGGCTCCTTCTGAACATTCATGCACACATGTGAGCATGCATGCATGCACATGTACACAAGTACACACACACAAGCATACACACACACACACACACACTCATTCACATACATGTAGATACAATTATCATTTTAAAAGTTATTAATAAGAGACAATACTCATTTCTTAATGTCAGTGTCAGGTATGAAGGAAGTTACTATATAAAGTAGGTTCCCAACTGTATATAAAAGGTAGGCAGAGGAAAAAGCCTGAAATATGTCAATATAAAACAGAACTCAAACACTACTCCTTTATTTTACTGAATATGGCAATATAGAAATGAGGCTTCTTTATGGAGTGATAAGATTTACCATACCCAGTAACTTTTAATCAAACTATTTTTGCAAAACATATATTTCATTCAATTTCCATCTGCCAAATTTGTTATTATCCACAACAGTTTAGAATTGCTATCATCAAGAACTTACCACATGAGTTGTTTTTAATGTATTGCCATCAAATCTGCATAAACTGGAGTTCTCTTCAAAGAAAATATCGCATTCTTCTAATTCTTGAGCATTACATGGAGGCTTTTCCTTATCTGGATTTGGATTCTTAAGCCAAAAAAATAAAGTATGTAATATATCAAACAATAGAAAATAATTTATTCATCCTTAAAAATATTGTCAAAATGACAGATTTAGTAAGAAAGGACATTTGAACAGTTGGATATACTGTTTAAAGCCTGTGAACTCAGAACTCAATTGTTTGAGGCAGAAGGACCATCATGACTTCAAAGCCAGCCTAGGGTACTGTATCCAGTCTGGACTAGAGTCCTGTTCCAAGACACTAAAACCAACGAACTGCTCAGCCAGCCAGCAACAAGAAATACAGTGTTTCTTAGCTGTTAAATATATATTATATATACTCAAAGATGAAAAAAAGTTGAATATGTTGTGATATGGAAGACAGAAAAAAAAAGAACCTAAATGACCTTCTAGATATGAATATGCAAAGTATGAATAGAAAAAAACAAACACAAGATAGCTAGGTAATTAACCATTGCAGGTATAAGGGTAGAACAAACAACACTACAGAGCATCAGAGATGGTGTATGTTTAAAAAATGGAGTATAGCAAGTCACAGTAATGAGATTGCTAAAAAGTAGTAATAAATGGGAAAATATTTTGCATACCTGGCAAAGGATACAAATAACTGACTCACATACAAGCTATGCAAGCCAAATAAAATACAGTGTTTCTGAAACAGAAAGAAACACTGCGACCACTGAATTATCCTCCTGACCAAAGTAACTGAAAAGGGGAAAACAACAAAAACACTTCTACTAACAATAGCTGGGAGAAATAATCACCAGCACACCTACACTACAGTGTGAGACGCTCTGGGGAAGTCTTCAAGGAAGGAAAGGATGAAATGGACTGATAATTCAGTACGAATGTAAACCAGAGGGAACAGGGAATAAGTGCATGTGCGAAAGGACCCATTGTCTCACTTTGCTCTTCTTCAAACTGAGTAAGGCAAAAAAAAAAAAAAAAAAAAAAAGAGGTATAGCAGACAGGAATAAATATATGCCAATAATACAAAGAGAAAGGAATTGATTTGTTACACAGTTCTTAAGTTGTAACTGAAATAAATATACACACATATATTCACCCAAGCAAAAATAAGTACACACATTGAATAAGATAATCATTTTAAAAATTAGTTGTCTAAGGTACTTCCAAAGGCTAAGAAAAGAACAAACTCAGTTCAAAGTAAAGAAAAAGGAAAGATGAATACAGAAAAGAAAAAGTTGAAAGTCAAAAGAAACTGATATTTAATATAACTCCATGTATTAAATTGAATAACTAAAAACTTTCAAAACGGGGAACTGAAAGCTCAGATGCTAAAACATAATAGTAATACTATCTAATCTCTTCCGTGAAGAAAGAAGATTTCCCTAGTCATTTTTTGATGTGAGCATATCAAAAGTGGGTAGATGTTTTCCAGAAGTTGAGAAATGGAGCAATTTACTATTTCCCATTCCCCAAGTTCACTGCTATCAGGTATAGAACACAATGTTGTATTTCTGTATTTTTCAAAACAAAAAACATTGTTTGGAGCATAAGTATCTTTTCCATAAATATCTGTGTTCCTTCAAAACCATCAAGCTTAAAAGGAGTGAGGTAAATTATACAATCTCTTCTAGAGTCACGATTATTATATTCTCAACAAAGCTGGTTATAATAAAATCTGCCAAATGAATGAGCTTAGGGAATAAGGCTTTTGTACAAAGGGCTATGAAATCACATTTTCAAGCTTGGCATATTAATTGCAATAATTCCTAAAATTGTTAATGACTGTGGGCAAAGATGAAACTTATGTTCACTATTTGGGACATATTTTTGTTTGCAAAAAACATTCCCTTTCAATATTTTAATCTCTCTTTTCTAGCTTAGGATGCACCTTATTCCTGCAGGGTAAATAGTTTTTTCAGAATCTTCTTTATCACAGTTAGTCAACATAGCAGTAAGTCAGATGATTACACATGCTAATATCAGTTGGAAAGTGATCATATAACCAATGTTCTATGAATGTGCTGCCGAATGTTTTCAACATTTCAATAAGCTATTGCAAGTCATTAACATGGTAGTATGTTCTACCTCATAGCCAAAAGTATCGTCAGGTCATTGTAATCATTATAAGGAAGTATTTCATTCATTACGAATAATCACTTTACTAGAAGCTGGTGGAGAAGAAACATCCCCACAAATCTTAACTCAAGACTGGACTTAAGAAAGAAGTGGGGGCAGGGAAAGGCAAGGACATCAACAGATGCAGACCTGAGATGATAGAGATAAGAACACTGAATGTTAGACTCATAAAAGAGCAAGGTTTTAAGTCCACGAGATGACAAAGGGAACACAGGGATACTCAGTGACACTGAAATGAGAGCAGTTTTACCGATGCTGTCATTTTTTGCTGTCATTTTTATTTTACTTATATCTCATTTTCTATTTTTAAATACTTACTCTCATATATGTAATTCTTAGGTTTTACACTGGTTATGTTTTAACTGTTCTATTCATGAGAACATGGGGAAAGGGCCATTTAGACACTTACCAGGACTAGGACGGGGTACAGTTTAGACATATGATAGTTTTACTTTTAGTTTTGTGAGTAAACTCCATAGTGATTTCAACGTTGGCTAGGTATGTACTACAGAGACACCTGTACATGTATGTATTATAGCACTATTTATAATAGTTAAGCAATAGAATCAGCCTAGGTTATTAGCACATAAGTGGCATAACTGTAATTTGTTTCTATAAACATTTGTTGTTGATTCTTCTGAAGAATGCCAAGATCTATATCTACATATATACACCATACAAAATATTCCTTCACATTTTGATATACATTCAGAGTAAACTATATAAATATTAGAAGTTCAATCTACATTAAAACATTAATATGTCAATGTGCCATTTATATTAAGAAAGGCAAACTAATGTTTGGCTTGGCATAATCTTCATACACAATATTCTGGATTTGTAGGAAATGCCTTGCCAGGGTAAAGGCTTACCAGCTCATCAGAGGTCAGGTGCATCAAGCGTTCTGCTATTGCAGCACACTGGGCAGGGTCTCTTATAAGTTCACCTCGTTTGTCACCAACCACCAGCTCAGGCCACGTCAGGCCTTCATTCTTCTTAATCAAAGAAATCTCCAGGCTAAAACATTAAATGAGAAACATCAAGTCACATTAAACATGGAACATCTAAATCAGATGTGGTATTACATTCTAGTATCCCAGCACTCAATATGCTCAGACAAGAAAGAATCACGTGTTCAAAGTCACTAGAGGCTATATAGCGAAAACATATGTCAAAATGAGAGATAGGAAAAAGGGGAGGGGAAGACTAGAAAGAAAGGAGGGAGAGGAAGGTAGATATTTGCCTAGCTGGTATCTAGAGAATGTTTTACCAAAAATCTTACTCATTTTTGGTATTATACATGATGAAAAAAATCTAAAATCCAATGATAAGTCACCAAACCTTCATGAGTAAATATGAAAGTCACTGGAAATGAGCAGCAAATAGTTTGTGGACAGATTGGTGGAATGATTAGAAAGACAGCATGTGGAAAATACTCTTGGAACATAGGTGTTCAGTGTGTTACTGCAGCTCGGTAACACACAGGCAGGAGGCAAGGCCCTATGAGCTGAGCAGTGGAGCACATACAACCGGCCTGCAGCGAAAGAGCTCGTAGGATACAGGCTCGACAAGCACCAACTACCACAGACTAACATTCTTAATAAGGAATTTTAATCGAAGATGGAACAAGTTAATGCCAATGTTAACTTTTGAAACATGGATTTTTAAAGAACTGAGAACAAATGTAGGTATCTAAAAAAATATTTTGTAAAACAGAAAAAAAATGTTTATAATAGAGTCTTTATAATTTGTTTTAAATCTAATTCTATACATTCAAGGTGTTAAACAGAAACTCCAAATGTACTAAGCAGAGCCTGTTACAGAAACTTGTTACAGAAAACGGAGTGCTGAGTCAGAGCAGACCATGTACAGGAGAGGAAGCAGCTGGCCCGTGAGCGCTGGACAGGAGAGGAAACTCAGGTGGCAGGCCTTCTGTATCATTCCTTCACAGGAAGGAATCCTTTGCACAAGCCATTTCTAATAAATGTATACTATACTAACTTGCACTCTGGAGCATAACTTCAAGCAAACAATTCCAAGAGTGCAATAAAACCATTATGGCAATTATCAAATAGGACATGCTAAATTATCAACTATTCTTTTATAAGGCAGTGATTATCAACAATCACAATATAATTACAGCATTTAAAAAATTTCTGCAACTCTTTAAGAGACTATACAAAATAATATCAGTTATATAATAAAAGTCCTTATCATTAACAATGAAAATTATCACAATCAATGATGCCCAGACTTAGTTATATTCTCTAAGGAAAACACTAATCTGATAAAAATGATAATAAAAATAATATTAGCTCATACTTGCTTAATGTTTTACCATATGCTAGGGGCTATGGTATCAGACACTTCATGTCTTATCTCATTTATTGCTTAACACAACCAAATAAAGTTACACCTTTACGTCCCAAGTATGAGTGAAAAACTCATACTTAAGACTTTATGTAACCTGACAAAGTCACAAGCTAGAAAGCATTTCATTCAACAGTGTGTTCTAACTACCAATTTTACTTAACAACTTTTTAACAGCCAATTTTAAATGCTTTCCTCAAGACTTTTACATACACATGATAAACAGATGAGGAAATAAAGTAGTTTTAAAAGAATTTCAAAGACAATTGCTTTTCATATATTTTTCAACCATAAAAAAAAAATCAGTAAATTTTAAAATTTGTATATGCTAAGCAAGCCCTGTACTAACTGAATATATCCTAAGGCCTGAGGGTTATCTTAGAAATTTATAGGGCTTTCAAGCATTGAAAATGTAAATCTTTTATATAAATATTTTCTTAACTGTTCATGTCTTACGTTTTTACATCTATCTATCTATCTTTTTATTTAAACTATAGCCCTATAAAAGGGCTTGAAATCATGGATGGTAATACCTCCAGAAGTTCTTTTATTATACAGGATTGTTTTAGATATCCTGGACTTTCTGTTTTTCTATTTTTTGTCAAGGTCTGTAAAGAATTGTGTTGGAATTTTAATGAGGATTTGGTAAGATGGCTGTTGATCCTATGTTAATCCTACTGACCCATGAACATGTTTTAATCTTCTGGTGTCATTTCTCTTTCTCTCTCTCTTTTTTAAAAATGTATTTTTTGATGAGCATAAAATTTCAATTTTTGAAAACTGATCTTGGCTTTTGGAAACAGGGTTTCATGTAATCCAGATTGACCTCAGACTCAAAAAAAGCTCAGAATGAGCTTAAATTCCCAATTCCCCTATCTCAGCTTTACAAGTACTGGGATACAAGTAATATGGGTACCACCATATTTGACTTCAACTTTTCAATTCTGAAGAGGAGAAACAACGTAGATAAAGTTCAATTATCATGTACTTCTTTTATGGTTTAATTTTTTGTGTGTTACAAACACAGACTACAAAAAAAAGAGCTATCAATGGTCAATTTATATTGAAGTATAATTTATCTCTCAAAATTCTGAAAGAAATATTAATTCTTTACACATGCAGTAATTTATCTTTCTATTCATGCAAAATAACATAGATAATTATTCACTGAAGCAAAATATTGGAAACATTCTAAATGTTCAATAACAGAAGTCTAACTGTTTTAAATGACTTTACCAAGTCAAAATAAAGTACTGAAAATAATCAGGCATCCTTAACGGGAAAATATTTAAAATCTACTGTTACAAAATATACATATATATATACATATATATACATACATACACATATAAATATATATATAAATGACAGTTTTTCCTTGAAAACAAAACAGAGAATTTAGCAGAATAAACAGGAAAAGCCTCAGGAAGGAAGCTAGTAACAGCAGCTAGAGGGAAGGCACACCTGTGACTGGAGTTGGAGAGAACCCTCTCATGCCATAACCTCTGATAGACCTTAAGAACATTTAGATAATTGTATTGTATTATATCATAAGCAAATTAAACTGGAAATTATTTCTACTACAATATTTTGACAGTACAAATTAAAATAAGCAAATAGTTTCATCTTTTATTATCTCTATATACAGCTGGCAATGAAAAACAGGCAAGTATAGATGGCAACATCTTTAACTACAATTACATTTAATGTAGTTTCAGCATCTTTAATCTATCTGAAAAATCTCAATAGAGATGAAACTATTATATTCTCCTTCAACTTGTAGAGAGATAAAAAGGAAAATATGAAGTCATAAGAAATAAAATTTCAAAAGTAAAACTACAAAAATACCTATCATTCTCTTTAATTGTCCATGTGCTGCCTTCGTGATCAATAGATGAATAGAGTTTTCCTTCCAAAACCTGGATATCCTTCAGCTTAATGTTGATATTATCAGGTAAAAATTGTATTTGAATATCTTCTTTAGTACTGCTTTCTGGAAGCTTTACCGTTACTGTCAAATCATCCTCACTTTGTTGCCAGTAATACAGAGGGTCTGCTGGGAATAGGAAAAGGCATTATGTAGCAATACAAATTAGACACAACATAGAATATTATAGCCTAGACCTCTAAGAGAACACCTATCTAAATCAATATTGTCTAGAGATCATCTCTCTCACACATACACAAATTATAAGCATGAGAACTTCAAGGAATTTGACATGAAGCATTGTAACAAATGCACATATTTCCTTCTTCCAGGTTTACACAATGAACTAAGAGACTGGCACTCAAAAATACTGACAGCAATCTCTTCATTACTTGACTTTCTGCCTCTTTCTACCCCTCCCCTTCATTTCCCTCTTATTTGCAACACACACACACACACACACACACACACACACATACACACACACACACACTGTCCCTGAAATGTGAACATATTGGTTTATTCATTATGATCACATAATGGATAACTTCTGATAGATAATGAGGATGAGAGAAACCTGTAAAATTAGTGTGTTTTAGTGAAAACAGATAAAAGAAAATCCAGAATTTCTTTTATTTTAAGATTTATATATTTTATGTATATGAGTACACTGTATCTGTCTTCAGACACTCCAGAAGAGGGCATCAGATCTCATTACAGATGGTTGTGAGCCATCATATGGTTCTGGGAACTGAACTCAGGACCTCTGGAAGAGCAGTCAGTGCTCTTAACTGCTGAGCCATCTCTCCAGCCCCCAGAATTTGGTTGTTTTTTTTTTTTGTTTTTTTTTTTTTTTTTGGATTTTGGTTTTTTTCGAGACAGGGATTCTCTGTATAGCCCTGGCTGTCCTGGAACTCACTCTGTAGACCAGGCTGGCCCCGAACTCAGAAATCCGCCTGCCTCTGCCTCCCAGAGTGCTGGGATTACAGGCGTGCGCCACCACTGCCCGGCCAGAATTTCTTAATAGGAAGCATATTAACATTTACATTTTCCCTGTTTTCTTAGGATGAAGGTTAAACCTGAGGCTTCGCATAAGCAAGGCAAGCCCACACCACAAGGTTGCCTCAGATCCTTTGGACTTTCAGTATCTGATGCATAACATTTTCTCACCCACTCAACATCCAAAAACGCTGTGATTCTGTCTTCAAGAAACTGTCAGTTTAGCATGAAGGGAAGAATATTTATATTAGACCTTATTTGGGAGACTATTATCATTTTAACTTGCCCAGTGCTAATATAACCATTATTTAGTAAGTATTAACTGGGAATCATGTTTGAGCCAACTACAATTTCTAAAATACCGTATAATTACAAAATTATGAAGGTAAACCAGGCCACATCATTCAGAGAGTATCCTCCCGGAAACCGGTGCAGGTCGAGGGGATGAAAGAGACCCAGAGAAAGTGGCTTTGGCTCCTCCTGGAGCACGGGTTATGGATGTGTTACGGGGGAACCCATACCGTGCACTGGAGGGGGTCACAGCAGACAGATGTGCACATGTCCATGAGCACACGGGAGCTCCCCAACAGGCTAAGTTACCTTTGGTGTTCTCTGGCCTGTCTTCATCCATACTCTCTTCCTGATCTGCAGAGACAGCCTTGAAGGACTTGTAGGACACAATCAGTAGACCGTTTCCGTTAGGCTCAAGGGCAGCATAATGTGGCACTGACTTCCCACGGAGAACGTGACGCTTTGTAATTTCATACTTTTTACTATCTGTAGGAAAATGAACATTATGAAAAGCTACATTTCAATGAATCCTTTAGTAAGAGTAAGAAATTGACAACTTTGGCCGCCAGGCAGCTCAGTGGGTAAGAGCCCTTGCCACCAAGCCGGATGACAAGTTCCAATCCCCAAGACCAATTCCCAACACACACACACACACACACACACACACACACACACACACACACCTTCATCGTCCTCAAACAAGTCCCTATTACCCTACTATAAAATACTGGTTTGATGAACTTTGCTCTAATTTGTACTGTGCAGTACAGCAGTCACCAGCTTCAAGCAGCTATTTAATTAAATTAAGTAAAGTTTAAAATCCACAGCCTCAGCTACTTAGACCCATTTCAAGTACTCAGTAACCACATGTGCCTAGTGGCTAATCCCAGTGAACGACACACATATGACTTAGTACTTTCTCAGCAGGCATGTAACACTATCTGAGCATACACATGAGGGAAAGTACGGAATGAACTAGTTTTCTCTTGCTGTAGAACTGGTAAAGAGGGTTTCTTAAAATGAAATATTTCTGTTGTAGTTGGTTTTTGTATACCAAATTAGAACTACATGAATATTATGATCAATAATGAAATAATAAGCACTTACAACCTTTACTATAAATATCAATTTAACTGTATTTTAAGGTTTTAGTAAATTTATCCCTCAACCCTCATCAGAGAAACTCCTTCTTGTGTTAGATGGGAATTAACAAAGAGATGCATACCTGGACAGTGTTGAGATCTTGGAGAACTCTAAATGGGACGTTTCTGTCAAACTCTTCCTCTCTGGGCTCAGGGATCCAGACAGAAGATGAGGTGGGAAGACTACACAGGCGGAGCTAGAGGGAGGCTCCAGGGAAGCGGTTTCTACAGACCTAACAGCGCTACTACACCTATGAACTCACAGACCTACAGACCTAACAGCGCTACTACACCTATGAACTCACAGACCTACAGACCTTACAGCGCTACTACACCTACGAACTCACAGAGCTACAGACCTAACAGTGCTAGTACACCTATGAACTCACAGAGCTACAGACCTAACAGTGCTAGTACACCTATGAACTCACAGACCTACAGACCTAACAGCACTAGTACACCTATGAACTCACAGACCTACAGACCTAACAGTGCTAGTACACCTATGAACTCACAGACCTACAGACCTAACAGCACTAGTACACCTATGAACTCACAGACCTACAGACCTAACAGTGCTAGTACACCAATGAACTCACAGACCTACAGACCTAACAGCGCTAGTACACCTATGAACTCACAGACCTACAGACCTAACAGCGCTACTACACCTATGAACTCACAGACCTACAGACCTAACAGCGCTACTACACCTATGAACTCACAGACCTACAGACCTTACAGTGCTAGTACACCTATGAACTCACAGACCTACAGACCTAACAGCGCTAGTACACCTATGAACTCACAGACCTACAGACCTAACAGCGCTAGTACACCTATGAACTCACAAACCTACAGACCTAACAGCGCTACTACACCTATGAACTCACAGACCTACACACCTAACAGCGCTAGTACACCTATGAACTCACAGACCTACAGACCTAACAGCGCTACTACACCTATGAACTCACAGAGCTACAGACCTAACAGCGCTACTACACCTATGAACTCACAGACCTACAGACCTAACAGCGCTACTACACCTATGAACTCACAGACCTAGACCTTACAGCGCTACTACACCTACGAACTCACAGAGCTACAGACCTAACAGTGCTAGTACACCTATGAACTCACAGAGCTACAGACCTAACAGCACTAGTACACCTATGAACTCACAGACCTACAGACCTAACAGCGCTACTACACCTATGAACTCACAGACCTACAGACCTAACAGCGCTAGTACACCTATGAACTCAGCGCCTGTCACAGCACATACAGGACCTGTACAAGTTTGTGCCAGAAAAACCTCCAGCACAAGTAAGTGGAAGTGAAGAGTAGTCCTGCTCCTAACTAAGGTAATCTACAATTGATGCTGGCTGGTTTTCTCCAGTGCAGGATCACTAGGTACACACACTCCAAGGCAGACCTCTCCTTGGAAGTGGCTGACCCATTCTGTACCCAGAATACACATTTAAAAGGCCAAGCATGTTTTTGTGTGTGTTTAGGAGGGGGGTTATTTGGTTTTTGGTTTGTTTGCTATGGTTAGTATTTTTGTCTTTTTGTTTTCTGTTTGTTTGTTTTGGAGTTTTTTGGACTATTTGGGAGAGAGTGAAGGAACATGAAGTTGGGGAGGGATGATCTGAGAGGACTTGGGAGAGGGGAAAGAATATGATCAAAATATATTATACAACAATTTAAAAATGATAAAAACATAATAAGGAAGGAAACCAAGCAAGTAACAAAGCATCACTATTGGATGGATTGTAGTTTTCTAAGTTCAACACTAAGTAGTTAAAAATCAGCTTAGTGTGTTTTGGGGCTAATAAACATTTTTCATTTTCCAAATTAATTGACTACAAAATCTAATTTATCCTGTGTTTCCCTCAACACACTTTAAAAAAAGTACTGCGCTGCCATATTAGATCCACGCACTGAAAACAGGCGACAGGGCGCAGCCAGCTAAGTGCTTGCTTTGCAAACCTGAGACCTTGACTTTGGACCCCAGATACACAGGTAAGAAGCCAAGCTTGGAGGCATGTTCTTGTACCCCAGCACTAGGGAAGCAGAAGAGCGGGGTGCTTATGACGCTGCCGACCAGCATAGCCTGCTCGGTGAGCCCCAGACTAGTGAGGACCCAAAATACAAGGTAGGCTGCTGCTAATGAATGATACGCAAAGTGGACCTCTGGCCGCCACATCCTGAACACACACACACACACACACACACACACACACACACGTGTACAAGGTAGGCTGCTGCCAATGAACAATATGCAAAGTGGACCTCTGGCCGCCACATCCTGAACACACACACACACACACACACACACACACACACACGTGTACAAGGTAGGCTGCTGCCAATGAACAATATGCAAAGTGGACCTCTGGCCGCCACATCCTGAACACACACACACACACACACACACACACATATACAAGGTAGGCTGCTGCTAATGAATGATATGCAAAGTGGACCTCTGGCCGCCACATCCTGAACACACACACACACACACACACACACACACACACACATACAAGGTAGGCTGCTGCTAATGAATGATATGCAAAGTGGACCTCTGGCCGCCACATCCTGAACACACACACACACACACACACACACACACACACACACACACGGGAGGTGAATTTTAAATTATTTTAAAAGAACACAATTCTATTAGTGAAATTGGAGTAACAAGAAAAATTAGTGAAATTAGAGTAATTGGAGAAAACAAGATAACTAAAATGAGCACAGAAAGACAGAATCTTCAGAAAATAGCCAAGTACCACAAATAAGAATCCTAGGAGAAAAAAAGAAAAGGAAATCTAAGAGTGCTTGTTCAACTGAGGAGAGGGATGACAAAAGGGCTGCGACGGACAGCAGGGCTGTGACAGACGGCAGAACTGCTGTGGATGTCTACAGGTGTCCATCCGGTAAGTCCCATGGACTAACCCCCAACTACAGAGCCACGTTCTTAAGAACAGGGGAAGGAAAGTGCACTATGACTTTTCCTCTTAAGAATCATATTTCTTAAAAAATACTCCTACTGTTTCCTTAAATAGCAGTCTTCAAACTACAACCCAGGATCCAAAGCCACGTCTCTATCTGTATTCGTACAGCTTAAGCGTAAAGCATGACTTTGTATTTTAAACAGTAGAGAAACAAGCAAAAGAATACTTACAACTGTGACAGTTCTTAGTACTTAAGCTTCAATGTCCCTAAGTATTTTGGAACCTAGTTTCCCGATTCGTTCACAAACACTCTGTTGCTGTTTTTATGCCATAGCTGCACAGCTGAATAGCTGTGACTATATAGCAGGCTGTCTGGCCACAGTAAAACAGTTCTTCCCCCTCCCCCACCCCTAACATACAGTTACAGCATTACTAAAGAGATGGAAATAAATACTGGGAACAACAAATATATTCAGCATAGGCATAAGCAATTTCCATGTCCATATAGATGTTTCTTAAGGGGGTTTGCCCTTCTCGAATACGAGTATAAAGTATCTGTATCTGAGATGTAAATTAGCAGTAGGGTAAAGAATGGTTTTTGGTTAGGTTTGCTGTTTTGTAGTTATGAAGGGTTTCAGTTAAATTAATTTACTGTCAACTGAACAAGGAAGAGCAGTGGGACAATGTTAAAGTGGAAAACACAAAACAAAGAACAAAAAGCAAACTCCCTCAGCTCCTAATTAGAGAAACAGAAAGACTGACAGAAAAGGAGAACATCAGATACAACCCTTAAACTAAGCAGAGTCTTCCGGAGCACCAAGTCCCCACTTAGGAATCTCAGAAGTACATGAAGCTACTTTTTAAAGTCATGCTCAAAGACTGACTGAACAAGTTTGAAGACTTTCTTATACACATGAATAAGGAAAGTTTTATGGAAGATAGACACAAAAGACAAAGTTGAACAAAATAAAGGAACCAATTCCATCTTCCAGTTCTTATTTATAATCAAATTACATTAAAATTTACTATTTCTGTTAAGTAGCTATTTCCTGCATATTGAAACATGTCCTTATTTAGAAAAAAAAGAGAGTCATTTGACTCAGGTGAATGAAACAAGGTTCAGGAAACTCCTGAAAAGTTACAAAATTCAAAGGCTCCACCCACAGTTATAGAGGGTGTTTCCTGGGAACACTGAGGGTTGGGCAAAGCTTAAGGAAGAAACTATTGTAAGTTTGTTCCCAGTGTGGGACGGGCTTTTAGAGCTGAACACCCAGGCTCCTGCAAGTAACACGTTGTTTATGTGTTACTAACACAGCCCGAATAAAGGCAATGCAGTCAATGCCTCCCTAAGCTACACATGGTTGTTACTCTGGCCTGTTGTCTGTGAATGTCTAGTGTGAACAAAGCTTATTCAGGTCTCACAGAAAGAAAATTACACACCTACTTATTTATATCCATGTTCATATATATGAATTTTTAGGTATAAACTCTTGGCTATTTTAAAATGATGTATCTTATGGTCTCCAAAATTTATGTTGTCTTCTTTTAAACAAAATGCAGTGAGTCATGGAAGTATATTATAAGCCTTAACTAGATAATATATTTCAGTACTCAAGAAGCAGGCAGTAAACACAGCACTCGGAGGCCCACCAGAGACAGCAAGCTAGCCTGAGAGTCCTGTTTACCCTACCTTCTCTCTTCTTACTGACAACGACCCACTCCAAAGAAACCGAGAAACCACTCCCTTTAAGGTCCAGTTCCTCCTTCTCTATTCGAAGAAGCAGGATAGCCACTGAATGCTCTTCAGATTTCAGCAATGAGACACTGTGGATTATAATAAAAGGATTCCCAAGCTCTTCATTAAACATAATCTAAAGGGGAAAAACACATATTTTAAATGCATGTTTCATAAAACAGAAATATGATCAGCACTCTCAATAAAATAAACAAACAAAACAAAGAAAAAGCTGGCATTTGAACAGAATGAACAGGAGAGAGAACTAAACCCCAGAGAATCCCAAAGGAAAAGGGGCACTAACAAAGCACACGACACAGGATGCTAAGTGGCCCCTCCGTCTGATTCATATAAACTTTCTGGACTCCTCGCAAGGCTTAAAAAGAACAAAGAAAACCAACTCACTTCCCATTTTTCAGGACTGTTTCCACGGTCACCTGTTCCAATGACATACAGTCTTCCAGTTCCATCTGACAAGGTAACCCAGGAAGGGGATGTGAAATGGATAGATGCACAAAGACGATTGTCATATGCTGTCACATCTGTAGGAAGGCGGAACACCTCTCGGGGTTTTCCTAAGGCAGTGTCCTAGAAAGAAACCAAGGATGAGAAACAAATCCCTTCCTAGTCCTGATCCATCCAAACGCAAAATAAATACTGACTGTATGGCCAATTTTTTTTTGTATTTAAAAAATGGGCCCATTTCCCTTCCTTTGAATATAAACTGTACCAATTCTCTTCTAACAAATAAAATACATTAAATGGGACAGGTGACATGCAACACAAAATCCTCTACATCACCATGTTCACTTTCTTAGGTTACATGTTGTAAGGAGGCCGGCTGTCGTGCTCTGGTGATGATTACACAGGGACACACAGTCCTGAGGGCTTCCAACAGTAACAGCGTTCTGCGTGAGCCACGTTGAAACAACATTCTTTACCTGAGGTCGAGTTTCCCATGAGAAAGCATCAGGGAAACTGCTCCTTATGCCCTTTGTGATTCCAGGAAATTATAAACAGACACAGAGCAGTATTTAATATGAGAAAGGGAAATAAGATTGGAACATCACCAGGGGCTGGGAGAATGGGGGTGAAGGAAAAGTCCACCCTTTTGCTTCAAATATGTTGCTATCTCTGTTGTGTGTGCACCAAATAATTTGTGCAACATTTATAAATTAAAAAAATATTAATAAAACAAAGTAAAATTTCACCAAGCAAATGTTTTATCTGTTGTTTTACTGTATGGCCCTCCAGACTTCCTCTAGTGAACCACCATCAAGACGGATGGCAAATCTAGACAATGACTGCTCAACCATATACAAGTTAGTGGTTTGGGTCATTTTCGTTTACATAAATGGCTAAATATGCCTGAAATTAATAGAAGTATAATTATCAGATAAATTTGTGCAATATCTAATAGAAGACACTCAAGTACATAAATGTGAAGCCAAAATTAAACTGACTTAAACCACAGTGTCTACCTCACTTGGATTGAGTGATAAAATGAAAACAAAACCATTGCTGACTTAGAACTTTGTTCAGTTTTAAAGTGTCTGCAAAGTAACACCTTCTGACAATGACATTTCCAGTCCCTGGTTCCACCCACTTTCCCTTTCTTCACAGAAAGTAAGGCAACCATGTTCAAGGCTGTGCAGGACTGAAACTGTGCTGGCAAACACAATGTAGTCAATGAGGGACTACAGTAAGAAGCATTTTTAATTTTCACTGTCTCATGGAAACATCACCAAACCTATGCCACTGCAATCATTAACCCCAGTTTAAGAAGAGAGGCTCAAACGAATAAATCTGACTGGAACTCCACTGCTACAGTGGTCAAGATTCCAGACCCACTTAATGCTGAGCATGTTAATATTTTTCCCCTTTATCATATCTTCTAGAAAAGAAACTATTTTCTCCATTTTCCCAAACAAGTAGTATTTTAAACCTCAATGCGATTTTCAAATACCTAAAGCATTTCCTTTGACTGCAATTACTACATTCAGTTTTTCATTAGACAAACATATCATAATTTCAATTAAGACTGCTATACCAATAAGATGTAATAAAATTGATGACATTACAAATAAATAGTCAATAAGCACTAATGGTATATATCTATTAAATTAGATTTGGGGGTTCTTATAATGATAGCTGGAAACAGAGAAGATTTGAATGAATAAAATATTTGTTGTTGTTGTTTGGTTTTAATACATATACATTTATAGGAAAACTCAAGGATAAAAAGACGCTCAAGGACAGCCTGTGAAGGCTGCCACCCGTCAGTATTGTTAGAAGGAATTAAAATTTTACTCCTTAAACAGGAAGCAAAAAAGCAGCTCTACTGTTAAATATTAATTTCATTTCTTAATCTTTTTTCATTCCTATTAGTATAAAGCTTTAATAACAGATGTTTATAACCAATTTAGCTCGATCACTGTGTAAGTAAACAAACCTTTTAATACTGTATTAAACATTTTTATTTTCAAATTTTACCCCCTCTTTTATCTTTTTCCTTCACCTTAAATAGCTAGGTTCCCACTATCTAATAAGCCATTATAAATAACCTGAGCTTCAGGCCAAGAGACAGACTGCTAGCACTCAAAGATCTGGATTTAAAAGTAGTTATCACTTGTTTCTTTAAGGCATGACCATACAATTCATGTTAAAAAACAAAATCCAGGAACTACTGTACAGATTTTAAGGACACTACAGAGAATGGTATTCTTGTTATTGGAGAAAAAAAAAAAAGATAGCTTTTCAAGTAAACTGGAGTTTGTTATAATAAAGATATTCTAAATACTGAGAAGCAAGAAACTTCCTTAAATTGAACAGCAGCAGGAAATAAATAGTTCCCCTGCCCACCAGCCCATCCCGACAGCATTTTCTAAGCCCTGTGCACATTTTCTCAAAATTTAAATACTCCAAGCCCACATTAAGCCTGCTCCTAGTGGAAACCTTTGTAGAGCAGCATTGAACTGCTGCCATCTTCTGGTTCCTAACAGTTAGGGGAAGGAGCAATGTGTGAACCTCAGACCTCAGAGCTACACAGGCCTGCACTCTGCCCATGCTGTGATTCTGCAGATTTAACAGGGTACGGTTTTTCAGCAGCCTTGGGGAAAAAAAGCTGGTATCTAATTAGTGGTCGGCATTCTTCAGAAGCTCTCAACATAGCTGTTGAGAGAAATGGCTGAGTTATAGTGGCTGATGACAAATATGGTATTCTGCTCCCCAATACAGGGCTTCTCAAGATTTAGTCAGGAAAACTGCCTACAGTGCTGGATAAAATTGTAAATTTCTAGACCACCGTCAACCATACCATTCTGATTCAGAATCTTTGGAAATGGAATCCTGAAATTAGTTAAGTTTACCTGTGACTATGAGATGAGATAGAGTTTGGAAATTAAAGAAAGAAACAGAATTATGGTGGAAAAAAAGAAGGAAAAGAAAAAAAACCCAAACCTGACTCTTTATAATATAATGTATATTGTTATAATAATAGTATCATTCTCAAACTTGACTGAGTGAACAGAGGAAACTTAACAGAAAAGAGGCAATAACTTAAAAAGTAGAACCACTTTCTCTAACTTTCCCATAAAGAAGATAAACTAGGTCAGAATAATGACTTTTAAAGGTATTGGTATATGTCAAATAATTTGTTTGGTTATGATCATAATAAATCATTTTCTGTGAAAGTTTTCCAACAGAAAAACATGGACCAGTCCACAATGTTTGCCTAGATTTCTGGTGCAATTAAGTTTTTATTTTAGATTTCTAATCAAGTATTTGTGATTCAAGTTAGACAACTGATAGCAACTAGGCTGTGGCCCCATCCATGAAGACATCTCCAGGTTGGACACAGTGTCCATAGGGAGCCATTATACCTTAACTCTGCCATACGTGCTGCCACAATACCCATCACCAATCTAAAAGGCAAGGTTTTCTCTCTTCCTTTTCTTTCTTTCTTTCTTTCTTTCTTTCTTTCTTTCTTTCTTTCTTTCTTTCTTTCTTTCTTTCTTTCTTTCTTTCTTTGGTTCTTTCTTTCTTTCTCTCTCTCTCCTTCCTCCCTCCCTCCCTCCCTCCCTCCCTCCCTCCCTCCCTCCCTCCCTCCTTCCTTCCTTCCTTCCTTCCTTCCTTCCTTCCTTCCTTCCTTCCTTCGTTGAGAGACAGTTTTGCATGTGGCTGAGTTTGCCCCTGACTAGTGATCCTCCTGCTTCCACCTTCTGGGTGACATGAAGACAGGTGCTTATAAACACACCCAGCTCCTGCATGGCAAATCCTCATTCATTCTTCAAATCTCTGTTGAGGTGAGCTCTCCAGGCAGAAACCCTGGACACCGTACCCCGTCCAGCTGCCCCTCCTCTCTGGGCCGCTCTGCCTCTTACTGCTGGCCTTCACCCCTCCATGCTTCAGTGTGTTTCTGACTACTAACCATGCAGAATCATTCAGTCAATGTTTGAAGAAAGGTATTTCTGTACTCAGGAAATTAATTCATCTCAAAAACTAAGGATTCCTAGAAATATGTATATGTGTGGTTTTCTTTTTCATACTAAATGTAAAAAAATAGTAAAACAGAAATAAACAGAATAAAAAGGGCTATCACTGAGCCTTTTAGAAAATGCTAATGAAACTTTCCCCTTGAAGGAGAACCACTAGATTTTATTGAAAATATTCCCTGCAGAACAATCTGCTTCTACTTTACTAAGAAAAATTTTTGAGAGGAAAGGGAACAAAGAAATAGGATTTTTACTGATGATTAACAGTAGAAAGTTTTGAAGCATATTCACATGTAAAAAGTAAGCCAGAATGCTCCTCAGCACATAATACAAGTACCTTAGGGACACTGTTCTGAAGACACAGACCAGAAGAGGCAGTTTGATTTGAGCAGTCTGAATGTTTGTACAGCGAGAAAGGATGCAATCGCAATGCCTGTCAGCTGTCCACGCTTCTCCCTCCATCGCTCTGCTCACCTTCCTCCCCAAAGTCAAGTCATCAACCGTAAAGTCCAAAGACCATGACGTAAAAACTTTAAGAAACTATTTCACTATTAAAAATGTATATACAGTGTAAGTGATTATTACAGAAATAAAATCTCATCTGTAGATCCCACAGGCCTGTGGTTTTTATTTGGTAACTTTCCTTGCAATCAGATATAAAGACTGGAATTAAGGAAATGACTATCATACCTGGAATTCAAACAATTCTATAGGAAGGCACATTAAACTTTACATAAAAATAAAATCAAGTTCTAGACTTGGTTTTATATATCACCAAACCTGATTGCTATCCTTTATGCCTGTATATATATATCCTGTATGATTTGGGAAGAAACTTCTACCAACAAAAAAAGACAAAGACAAAATCATATGGAATAGATGAAAACAGAGAGCTGCGCCTGAAGCCACTATGAAGAAAGCAAACACTGGGAAAGAGTAGGAGTCAGGATCCTTACCTGCTATTGGTGTCAGTGTGGTCACCATGGAAACCACAGGACTAACATGTGAGCCTACTACACAACTTCTGGACATACACAAAAAATAGAAGTGCTTGCACATCTACTGTTAACATCGTACACTAGCAGGGAAATGGAGTCAGGCTACGTGTCTACCAGATGAATGGACGGTGAAAATGTGAAACCCATGTGCAATGCTCTATGAAGTTATGGATAGAACTGGAAAATACTGTATCACGAGATATCCCAGGCACAGCTGAACACATCCTAGACTCCGAGTGCTAAATGTGTTTCCAGAGGGGAGCAAATACAGGTAAAGGCAGGGAACTAGGACTCATGTGACTAGAGAAAGAGAGGCTTTCAGGGAGTGGAGAATGGGGAAGAGGATCCAACACCACGGATGGGGACATCCCAGTGGCTGAAGGGCACAACAGCAGGGAAAGGGGGCAGAGAGAGCAAGAAGACTAAAGCAGAAAGGAGAAACCATCAAAACAAGATACAGATGGAAATCCGTTACTATGCTAAGTTAATTTAAAACCAGGAATAAATTACTAATATAAAAGTTAGCAGTAGCACATGTGATAACATAATGAAGATGATGGTTCACAGAAATGTATTAAAGACTCATGGTCTACTCCAGAGTTAGCTAGCAATGCTGCATCAGCCATTTCTGACCCACTTTCTGTGGTTTTACATAAGGTCTTGTTGGAAGACAGTCATACTTGTATTTTTACCCAATTACTGCAATTTTCCCAAGGAAAGCAAAAAGTAAGAAGTTGTAGCCAAGCCTATTAAGATTAAAATATCTAGCAGGAAGTTTGCCGGCCTCTGGTAAAGGAGTTTGCAGTCCGTGCCCGTCTGAGCACTGATGGTGTGAACCGCGCTGAGCAAGGGGAGAGGTGCAGAGCTTCTGAGATAAGCGGTGACTTAAGGAGACTTACGTGAAGATCCAGAAGCAGCCTGACGGAAGACTACGAGCATGGGCTAAGTGGACGTGACCAGACGAACAAAATCCCGCAGGTAACGAGTGGATGGATGGCTTTCAGGGCTGCACCAGTTTAGTTTTGCTAGAGTGTCGTGCACAAAGTGGTGACAGACAAGAAGGGAAAGGGGCGCCATCCCATGACCAAAGCTGCATTTGTAAGAACATGAATACATGCTCACCTCGCTTTAAGTAAATGAGGAAATCTGCACGAGAAACGAGTATTGATGAAGACAGAGCAAAAATGTGGTTAAGAAGACGTTGCTAAGTTCCTTTGCAGTTTTTTTTAATAAATCACATAAACACTTTGCCTGTTCTAAAGTTACATACCAACACCATGTCTTAGCATGAAGCAACTGTTAAACAGATTTAAATGAAACAGCCAATTAAACAGACAACACTGTAGGGGCAGTGTACAGGAGGACACGGGAGCAGAAAGCGGTCATGGAGCCGCCAACATGCGACTTGGTGGCTGTTCAATAAATTAACATGAGGCATTTATATTTAGAAATACTCGACACAATAGATGAAAAGATGAGAGAAGCAAAAGTGATTGTATTATACGGCTCTCATAACTGAAGTAGAATCGTCCATGGAGGGTACGCACCATGATCTCTCACTAACCAATATAAATAGTAATGCCACCATGTTTGTACATAAAACAAGAAATCCAAATAAAAATTTAGGGAAAAGTAGGGACTGAGCAAACATGCTCAGTTTATTCAGATATTTAGTATCTGTGTGAAATCCTGGCACAGAGGTGCCTCCAATACCAGCACTGGGAAAGAGAAACAGACAAATGTGTGGGACTCTGGCCATTCAGTCTAACCAGAACAGTGAGCCTCAGGTTCCCTGAGAGACACTGTCTCAGTCAGGTGGGAAAACGATGGGGGAGTACCACTTCCCCTTTTTGAGTCAGTGCCTCTCTATAAGGCCCTGTCTGTTCTGAAACTCACTATGTAGACCAGGCTGGCCTTGAACCCACAAAGATCCACCAGGCTGGCCTCCAACTCACAAAAATCCACCTGCCTCCACTTTCCAAGTTCTGAGATTAAAGGCATGAGCCACCAAAGCTGGTGGAGGAGCAGCTTTTGACTGATTGTGAAATCAACCTGTAGTCTAAACATGTGCTTACAGAGAGGAGCACGTGTGTGTGTGTGTGTGTGTGTGTGTGTGTGTATGCGCGTGTGTGCGTGCACCAAACACAAATTGTCACACTGGGTAAAAAGATTCAAGAACTAGCTATTTTTTAAATATTCACTTATTTTTTTCCTTTTTATCGAAAATAGGTTTTTCCCTCACATAATATACCTGATTATGGTTTCTGCTTCCTTTTCTCCTTTTAGTTCCTCCCTACCTCCCTTCCCATCCAGATCTACTCCCCTTCTGTCTCTCATTAAAAGGCAAATAGGCTTCTAAGAGATAATGGATTTGATTTGATGAAGACTTTTTAATTGAGGGCCCCGCCTCTCTGATGACTTTAGCTTATGTCAAGTAGTCATAAAACTAGGCAGCACAGCCCTCAATCAAATGTGTAGTTGGCAAAATTCTTTTCCCATTGTATATGTTGCCACTTTGTTCCAAAGAACAATGTCCTTTATAGTACAGAAACCTTTCGGGTCATGAGGTTTCATATATTAATTGTTGATCTCAGTGCTATGTTAAATGTGTTCTGTTTAAAAAGTCTTTTCCTGTCCCAAAGAATTCAAGGCTAGTCCCCCACTTCCTCTTCCAATCAGATCTAATGTATCTGGTTTTATGCTGAGGTCTTTGGAGTTTCGTACAGCATGATAAATATGGATCTATGTTGATTCTTCTACATGCAGCCATTCAGTTTGACCAGCACCATTTGCTGACGATGCTGTCTTTTTTTTCCAATATGTGTTTTTGGCTTCTTTATATTAAAAAAAAAAAAAAAGAAAGAAAGAAAATCAGATGTTCATATGTGTATATATTTATGTCTGGGTTTTCAATTCTATTCTATTCTATTGGTGTCTGTTTTGTGACAGTACCATACTGTTTTTATTAGTATAGCCTTGTAGTTCAACTTAAAATCAGGGATAATGATTCCACCCGCATTTCTTTTACCATTCAGGACTGTTTTAGTTATCCTGATTTGTGTGTGTGTGTGTGTGTGTGTGCGTGTGTGTGTGTGTGTGTGTGTGTGTGTGTGTTTCCATATAAAGCTGCAAACTGTCCTTTTAAGATATGTGTGTGTGTGTGTGTGTGTGTGTGTGTGTGTGTGTTTATGTTTCCATATGAAGCTGCAAACTGTCCTTTCAAGATCTGTGAAGTACTATTTTGGAATTGTGGAGTAGACTGCACAGAGTATACAGATTGCTTTTGATAGGACGCCCATTTTTACTATATTAATCCTACTGATACATGAGCCCAGGAGCATGTCTTTTACTTGCTTTGTTAGTTATCCCAATATACTTTATATTATTTGAGGCTATTAAGGGTATTTACCTGATTTCTTTCTTAATCTGCTCATCATTTATATATAGGAGGGCTACTGATTTCTGATTTAATTTTGTATGTACTTTGCTGAAAGTGTTTATCAGTTATAGGAGTTTCCTAATGGAATTCTTATGGTTAGTTATATATACTATAATATCATTTGCAAAAAAAGGTATTTTGCATCTTTCCCTTGCTATTTTTTATCCCTCTGATCTCCTTCAGTTGTATTATTGCTCAGCTAAGTCTTCAAGTACTACACTGAATATGTGTGGAGTGTGGACAAACTTATTGTTCATTTTAGTGAAATTACTTTGAGTTTCTCTCCATTCAATTTCATGTTGGCTATGGGATTACTGTAAACTACCTTTCTTATATTGAAGTATATCCTTAAGCACTTCAGAACTTTTACATGAAGGGTGTTAGATTTTGTCAAAGGCCTTTTCTACATCTAGGGAGATGATATTTAGTTTTTGCTTTTCAGTTTCTTTATTTGGTGGATTACATTCATCAATTTATGTTCAACTATCCCTGCATCTCTGGGATGAAGCCTACTTCACTATGGATGGTATTTTTGACATGCTCTTGGATTCAGTGTGCAAGCATTTTATTGAATGTTTCGTATCTACGTTCACCACATAATTCTCTTCCTTTGTTGGGTCTTTATGTGGTTTGGGTATCAGGATAACAGGTGGTGGTTTAAATATGCTCGGCCCATTGGAAGTGGCACTATTAGGAGGTGCACCCTTGTTGGAGGAAGTGTGCCACTGTGTAGGCGGGCTTTGAGAGATCAAGCTCCACCCAGTGTGGAAGAGACAGCATAGTCTTCTCCTGGCTGTCTTATCAAGATGTAGCACTCTCCATTTTTTCAGCACGAGTTTGCCTAAACACCGCCATCTTCCCACCATTATGATAATGGACTGTACCTCTAAACTGTAAGCTAGCCCTACCAAATAGATGTGTTTACCTTCATACAAGTTATCTTGGTCATGGTGTCTCTTCAAAGCAATGGAAACCCTAAGACATCTTGTAAAATGAACTGGGCAAATTTTTTCTGTTACTATGTTGTGGAATAATCTGAGGAGTGTTGGCATTAATTCTTCTTTGAAAGTCTGCTAAAAGCAGCTAGTCTTGGGCATTTTTAAGGGGGGAGGGGCGCAGAAGGGAGGTCAGAAGCTTTTAATGATTCTCGTATTTCACTAGAGGTTGTAGGTCTGTTTAAATTGTTTACCTGGTTTTGTTTAACTTTTGGTAAGTGGCATGTATGGATAACATTATATATTTCTTCTAGATTTTCCAACTTGGTGAAGTGGCGATTTTTAAAGTATGTCCTTACGATTCTTTGGATTTCCTCGGTGTTTGTTGTTATATTCCTCTTTTCATTTCTAATTCTGTTAATTTAGATAAATGAATATACAACATATTCAAACTTATGAAACCCAATGAAGGCAGGTCTAAGAGCCAAATTCTTAGCACTATATGCCCAAAAAATTAGAAAAATCTCATATTAGAAACTGAGTAATACACCTAAAAGCTCTAGAACAAAAAGAAATCACACTCAAAAGGAGCAAAAAACAGGAAATAATCAATTAGAGAATTCATTATTGATAATTGATTACTGAAATCAGTAAAACAAAAATAAATACAAGCAAAACAAAACAACAAAAACAATACCATGAGTCAATGAAACAAAGAATTGTTTTTTGAGAAAAAATAGTAAGATTGACAAACCATTTTCCAAATTAACTACTAGCTATTTAATAAATACACTTTAACCCTTTTAAAGTAAAAAATATTGATATATTCAAAGAAAAAAAGAAAAAGACGAACACATGTGCGCGTGCGTGTGTGTGTTCCTATACACTTGTGTGTACATGCATGCTTGCTTGTATGTACGTGGAGGCTAGAGGTAAACCTCTGGTGTGTTCTTCTGACCCTGTATACCACTGCAAGCTTCAGGGAAGGGCTTATCTCTGACTTGTCAGGGCAGAGATTACAAGTGAGTGCTACCACACCAGGGCTTGCAATATAGGCTCTAGATACAGAACTCAGATCCTCATGAGGATAGATTTTCAAAGAAGAAATAATGCCAATTCTCCTCAAATTATTCCACAACCTAGAAATAGAAGGACTATTACTGACTGAGATTTATCCCTAGCCAGAATATTAGTTTTTAAGTCAGTTATTACTCTATTAATATAAGACAAATAAGATTTGAAGGCAAAATTATTCCCAAGACCTATAGAAAAAAAAAAAGGAGTATTTCCTAATGCAAACGGGATCAACCCAAACAACCAAACCTAAATGTTAACATAGTTTAAATTACATAATATAAACACTAACTAAAATGGAAAAGAAGAAATCCACTATTATATTGAGGCTATACCACACAGGTGGGATTGGGTGGGCACAGGGGATAAAAAACAAGAAGAGTAAAAGCTATAACTGATGTAAGCAGAGGAGGAGCCTTACACAGTTTGATGACAGTTTTCCACATTCCAAACGTATGTGTACCTTGACTGTCTGGACATCAGATTCAGAGATTAAAAGTAAGGAAAACAGGATGAGCTCTGTCTTTATACTCTGCATGTGTTTCTTACCAGCATCACTGTTAAGTTCATAATTCTTCCAAGGTTATCAATGTAGTAGACACTGTCTTGATACCAGGCATCGCAGTGCAGATAATTATACATCCCAAAAGCATGCATGTGTTCCAATGTATACTGGTCATCCCGAAGTTTTACTTCTGCCACAGCTGAAAGAAAAATATATATAAATATATACTTATATATATAGTTGTATGCATATATAAATATAAACATAATCATTAAAACTTGGATCTCAGATCATTCCTTTCCACAGAATGCCCACAGGGCACAGAAACAATCAATGCCAGCTACAGAGGCTACAACAGACAGGGCTTCAGCACAATCCTTTTCTTTCATATGCCTCTACAATTTTGAAATACAAGAGTTGACATCTTATGGGAAAACACGTGACCACTGATAAAGAGGTTTTTTTGTTTCTTTCTTTCTTTCTTTTTTTAATTGAAAAAAGGAAATAACAACATCTTATGATAAAATTGAAGATTTACATGGAAAATATTTCTGACAAAGTTGAAAAAATATAAAGAAAAACACGTTAAAATTGACAATTTTCATGGAAAATTAAAGAGTAAAATGGTAGACATAAAGAACATTGCTAAATTAATTGAAAAAGGAAACAGAAACATTTCACGATAGAATTGAAGATTTATGTGGAAAATATTTCTGATAAAATTGTGGAAAAATATAGAACAACATGTTAAAATTGAAGATTATCATGGAAAATTACACAGATAAAAATGGTAGGCATAAAAAATATTTCTAAGTTAATTAAAAGTAAAATTATAAACATTTTCTGATAAAATCAAGATTTACATGAAAAATACTTCTGTTAGTCTATGCCTTTTTAGTAGGGACTTGAGTCCATTGATGTTAAGAGATATTAAGGAATAGTAATTGTTGTCCCCTGTTATTTTTGGTGTTATTTTTATGTTTGTGTGGTGATATTCCATGATAAATCAAATTTACACAATATCTTTCCACAAATCCAGCCCTACAAAGGATAATAGGTGAAAAACGCCAACACAAGGAGGAGTAGAAAACACCCTAGAAAAAGCAAGAAAGTAATCTTCCAACAAACCCAAAAGAAAGTAACCACACAAACATGATAAAGCATTTTTATGCTTTTTAAAACATTCCTCTTTATCACACATAAAGAAAATGACTAGGTCTTTATTATGTGATTAGTTAGAAAATTGTATGTAAACACAAATAGTGACTTTAGCACCATAGTTCATCTTTCCCAATTATATGGAATAAAACAATATTATAGTTAGGACACACAAACTTTTCTATGTACAGGATAGTGCTGTCTCAACTAAAACATTAGCTGTTCTCCTAGTTCTTAATTGACAAAATATGGTCTCTCCCTCACACTCCCGCCTATCGGTGTAGTTCCAAACTCTTGCACCTCGGGACTGGTGACGCCACACAATTAATTAATGTTATAACAAGAAATATTAAGTATTACTGAGCCTACATGTTACCTTAATACAAAACTCACTTTAACTCTATTCTCATTGTAACACTTTTCTTCTTTACCCATTGCTTTAGTTTGCTTTCTGTTGCTGTGCTAAACGCCATAACCAAAAGCAACCTCAGAGAGGGAGGTTAAGTCCCGCTTTGGCGTCCAGTCAGCTCATCGCTGATGACAGGACAGGAACTCAAGTAGAAGCTGAAGTAGAATCTATGGAGGAATGGATCGCTTCCTCTGCCCTGTGTTCCATCAGCTTTTAAATACATACACCATTAAACATCTGCCCAGAGGTGGCTCTGTCCATGGTGGGCTGGGTCTTCCCACAATGATCAACAATAAAGACAATTCTTCACATACAGGGCTGCAGGCCAATATGATATGGGAAATACTCCAATTGAGATGCCCTCTTCTGGATAACTCTCAATTAGGTCAAGTTGACAATAAAAACTACAAAAGGAGGTCATACCACTGTTATTTTCTTTTTCATTTTTATTTTGTGTACAAAATTGTATACAATTTTGTATATGTGTTTGTGTGTATGAATGTATGGGTACCACTTGCATGTCTGGCGCCTATGGCCAGAAAAAGCATCTGATCCTTTAGACTATGGTTACAGATGCTTATAGGCCACCGTTCAGGTTCCTGGCACTGAAATCTCTATTTTCAATGCCTGTACTGAGACCTGGCTTACCTATTTATCCACTCATTTATTTAGCTCTTAATAAGCATCATTCCCACCAGTGATACACAAAGGGAACATACTCTACCTTCTAAGAACTTAGGATCTGCTAAGAGAAAGGATAATGGACAAGGTGTGATGCACACCTTTAATCTCAGTACTCGGGAGGCAGAGGCACGCTGAGCTATAGTTAGAAAAATGTGTATAAACACAAATAGTAACTTCAGCATTATATTCTATCTTGTGCAACTATATGGAAATAAAACAGTATCATAGTTAGGACACAGAAACTTTCTATGTAGAGAATAGCATTCTCTCAACTAAAACGTTAGTTTAAAATTAGAGATCATCAGGTTCTGTCTCAAAATAATAAATAGCCACACCCCTCAAGCAAAGCAAAGTGGCACTAGTCAAACAATCATGCTGCAAAATAAATTTTACATAATTAAACTGTTATATAAAAAAGATACAAATACCATAAGGATATATAGAAGAGAACTGATCTACTCAGGAGATTAACAAAAGCTTCCCAGGACAGAGCCAAGAAGAAAAAATTAATTGAAGAAATACAACTTTCCATAACACCCCTTCTAAGCAAAAACGGGGGAAAAGGGGGAAATAAAAAGCACGCATTCGTACTAGCAGTCCTAGTTTTCTTGGCTGTTGCTATGATAAAACCCTGACAAATGCAACTTAGGAAAGAAAGGGCATTTATTTGTGTCACAATTCCAGGTCACCACCCATCACTGCTAGGGAAGTCAATGCAGAAACATGAAGTTGCTACTCACATCCATGGTCAGAAACACAGAGAATGAATACGCATTTGGTGCTAAATTCATCTACTGCTGTCACTCAAGCCAGGGCCCAACCCATGAAATAGTGCTACCACATTCAAGGTATGCCTTCCTATCACAAAGAACGGAACTGAACTACAACAAATAAATACATAAACAAAAAGTCTCACAACCACACCCACAGGGCAACTTAAGCAATTTATTCCTAATTGTGACTTCCTTCTCAAGTGACTCCAGACTGTGTCAAATGACAATTAGAACTAACCATCACTAGTTTGCAAAGTACAAAAACTATGTACCAAGTATAGCTGCAAATGAATGCAGCTGGAGAATGAGCACAGAAATTGATAATATGAGACTTTATCTTTCAATAAACTTCAAGTAAACTTATACTAAGTTTATGAGAACATTGATAGAGACTGTGGAAACATCTCCTTCAGTTTAAGGAAGTATTTATTTAGAATGGATGGTTAAAAATACATACTACACTAAATAAGAGAGAAACAGTAACCAACTGCTGGTTTTCTAGCACCACTGTGTGGATGAAACTTAATAATGCAGGAACCATGTCTGAACATAATAGCCCAAAGCAGTAGTGATTTTAGATAATAATAATAAGCCAAGTATGGTTTTTGTCATCTTTGGATAAAGAACCCTAGGTAGCCCTAACCAAATCAGAAGTTTCTCCTTTTCCCTATTAAACATCACCCTTTAAAAAATAAATAAAATCAAGGAAGATATATGATGATGAAAACACTGTCTATGATCATGGGCTGGATGGATTAATATTGTAAGAATGACTATATTACCAAAACTATTCTATAGATTCACTGCAATCCTCCTCAAGATTCCCATGTCGATCTTCATAAAAGTAGAAGAAAGAACCCCAAAACTGACATGAAAATGCGTAAGACCACAAATAATTAAAGCAATTCTAAGCAGTTGTCGGGAGCCATGATGGGGCAAGCTAATATAGTATCAGGTGATCATCCTGAAATGCCTGCTTTGGATTATTACATACTCTGTGACAGGTGAGCCCCATTCAGCAAGACTGTGCGGGACTAATTTTAGGAAAGATTCCTGCTACTAATATGCTTTTCCTGTCATTATTATACATATATAATAATCAATAAGTAATAGCACACCCCTTTGGGGCAGATCTCCGCAGATCCACAAAGATGTACTGTCTTATAGTGATGCTATGTAGACGAATAGATGACTTAAGTTTTAATAATGATCCTATAAGAATTTCTAGAATTATATTTGTGATTATTAAGCTCTTTTATAATGAGACTGCTACTAGGTCCTTTTCTGATAGTCAAAACTGCAATGAGAACTCTGTCTCTCTCCCAAGTGTCACTAGTTAATTGCTCTTAGATGGCAACCAGACTTTCTCCTACTCAGAGCACATTCCAAGAAGTTGTAAAAAAATTAACCAAAGGCCATAAAAAGGGAACTTACGATTTATTATAGATGCTAGGACAGAAGATAAAATAGTGACTGGGATTACCTATACAAAACTTCACTTATAACTTAGTTATGGCTTTAAACTTTCTATGAACCTGTAGAGAAGACAAATGATAGATGATTACTCCTAATGGATATGCATGTAAACATTCTCTGTTGTAAACTTCTATTTCAATTTGACTTGGTATTTTGTGTGAACTTGTGATGAACCTTGTAACATGTGATTATGTATTCTGAAAGATGTATAAGTACTGAGGACAAAGAGATGAGGTAGAATTAGAATAGAAATTTTTCTCCTTCTCCAGTTAAGAGTAGAATTTTTGCCTTTCCCCTCTTAGAAGAATTTCTCCCTTTCTCCACTTAGGACCTTTCCACTTTTCCCTCTTAGATAGCTGTCATAGGAAACTTTCTACAACTTAGCAATAGACTCATTAACCACTTCTCTAAGTGTCCCATTTTTCTCCCTGCGACTTCTGAATAGCAGGCTGAAAGTTAGCGCACAGCGGTTCCTGCGGGAGACAGTATGAAGGCAATTTACCTAATCCTTAGCAGTTTGAGGAAGAGGAGCTAAATGACAGAAGCTGCAGTTTCTGGCCTCAGAGGATCATAGAAGACAGGTCAGCTACAGTAGCGTAGCTTTAGACAAGTAAACTTTTTTATTATACAGCAACCTTAAGTTTTCCGTAAGACAAATTCTTACCCGGAATTTTGTAAGACAGTCTTACCCCCACTGATGCTCTTCCCCCCTCCACCGCCTCAAGAAGAACCAAGAAGAAAGAAACACCTCTGCTCCTGGCTCCTGGCAAGCAGTAATATTACTGGAGGTATCAAATACCTGACCTTATTCTATAGAGACAGCATGACATCAGCATGAAGGCGGACACCAAGAATAGGTGAGAAGCCAAAAATCAATCCACACAGCTATGACTGCCTAATTTTTCACACAGGTGTCAAAGACATAACTGGAAAAAAGACAGCTTATTTAACAAATGCTACTGACAAACTTGTTACCTACTTGAAAAATGAAATCAAACCTGTTTTGTTTTGTTTTGTTTGGGGGGGGGGGAGTCTTTTGTACTGTATATTCAGAAGCTGATTTCTATGCCTAGGGATTTAGTTACAGTCCAGATGCTGGCATTGTCATGATTATTGAACCATCTCCTTGATCAATCTTTTATAAAGAATGGTATCCAATTATCTCTGATTGGTTAATAAAGAGCTGATCAGCCTATGGCTGGGCAGAGAAGGCGGGACTTCTGGTTCCAGGGAGAGAGTCCTAAAGGAGATGTGTTAGGGGCGGGAGGAGTGTGTGTGACTGAAGGGTCCTGGAGGAGTCCGGATGAGAGCGTCACCAAGATTCACCATGAGGGCACACATGGAGCAGAGCAAGTCAGGAAAACTCAGACTCCAAGTAACATGGGACCTATGGCTTAGAAGGTTAGAAAAGACAAAAATCTGCCCAGCCACAGTGCTTGAAGCTTGTTAATAAACTTAATAGGACTTTGTGTCAATTATTTGGGAGCTAGAATGGGCAGATAAGGCTTTCACTCCTAAATCACTGCCTACATTCACTCTACATAAAAATCATTTCAAGCTCCATTAAAGATCTTAATTTAAAACCTGAATTACTGAGATGGCTACAAGAAATGAAAGGGAATACACTTCAAGATATAGGTACAGGAGAAAAAAACCCAACAACTTTTGAACAAGACTTTATTAGCACAGGAAATACCCCCAGGAGATAATAAACCGGGTGATATAAAATTAAAATGTTTCTGAACAGCAGAGAAACTATTAACAGCGTGAAAGACAACTACAGAAACAGTCTTAGTGCTATACTTCAGACAAAAGGTTAATAGCGAACTAACTACATAATAACAACAAAAAACTACAAAAACTAAAATGCATATCACTGCACAGGTTCCAAGTGTTTCACATCCTTAGCAATCAGGAAAAGAAGCAAATTAAACCGACCTTGAGATTCAGCGTTATCCATAAGAAATGAGAGGACAGCATATGCTGATGATCCTTTCTTATGGCTGGCGGAAATTTAAACTACTTACAGCCATTATGGAGATCAACAGGGAGGTTCCGCCAAAGCTTCTGACCCAGCAGCTGTACTTTCTGGGCATACACCCAAAGAACTCCCTATCCTACCACAGAGATCACTGCACATTCACATTCATGGCTGCTCTGAGGAATGAATAAAGGAAAGCTACACCCATGCACATATATGAAGTGCATTCTATTCAGCTGTGAAGGAAATGAAATTTGTAGAAAAATGGACAGCTCTGATCTTGACCATCAACTGCAGAGGATCCCAAATCATCTAGTAAATAAGCCAGGGAGCAAACCTACGAGACATTACCTAGACCTTAATGGGGGCAGCATCATTTAATGGGCAGGTAGTGGATAAAGAGAAATCGAGCTGAGAGTAAGCACTGTTGCTTCCTGACTGTGGCTATGAGCAGAGAGGAGTGCACAAGGGAACAAGAAAACTTGGGAATTATACCTGTTTAGTACCTTGACTTCACATTAACGGAGAGTAACTGATAATTTCCTAGGCTTTTGCTGCCCCAACTCTTAGCACGCTGGATCTACATCCTCTGCTAGGGCCTTCCAACAGCGATTCTTGACTTGATTATTTAATTTGTTTTGCCCAATAGATCAAGTGGACATTGGCTGAAAGCCACTGAAGCAGAATGTGTACTGTGACCTAACTTCCTGCAAACACGCTGTGCTAGCCTGTTGAAGAATGACTAGCCATGTGGAAGACTCAAGTTAAGATCATCTGGCAAATGACCTAGACTGTCAAATCAAGATGACCAGAACTGCCTCTGCCAACCCTTAACTGAGCAAAGTTGCAGGAAAGAGCACTGAGGAGGAGGACCTGCTGGTTTCAGCTATTAGGTTTTGTTCCTTTGTATTTTGTTTCCAATCAATTGGCTAACTGAACAAGGTGGGATGATTTATTGACACAGAAACAAAAGCAACAAAAACACCCAAGAGAAAGAGGAAAAAGAAGGAAACTCCTCTCCTCTTATACCAGCCAATAGCTACCTTCCTATTCTTCACAACTCAACCCCATCATCAACTCCTCCTGGAAGTTTTCTCAAGTCTCCCCACAAGTTGAGAAAACAAACTCAGTTAGACCATTACATTTGCTCAAGTTCCTATCACTACTTGCCCATACTGTAATTAGGTGTTTATTAGTGAATAGATTATGATTTGTTAGGTACTCATGATTGTACCAATCACATAATCATCTTGATGCATCACAAAACTGGCCCACAACAATTACTTTTACACTGAAGAAACAAACTTAAAAAACAAAAAACAAAAAACAAGCATTTGTTCGTCTGCTTGTTTATGATTTTTAATCCCAGCAAAGAGGCAGCTGGATATCTGTAAGTTGTGGGCTAGCCTGGGCTACAAAGCAAGTGCCAGGAGAGTCAAGGATAGACTCCCTTGTATCTATACAAAAGTTACATAGATTGATACATAGGTAACGCTTGATATTCAAACGGCGACTAACACCTCTAGATGACTATTTCTCAAAGTGCGACCTATGGAAAACGTGTATCAAAATAAGAATCTGCAGAGGCGCGTTTTTAAAAACACAAATCCCTAACAAAACTACAGTCCCTAATGTTGTAAAAAGGAGATTAGCTTCTAGAAAGTTACAAATAAATAAGTAGTAGCAGTAAGCAATAGTAAGCGCATTAAATCAATTTCCCTAACTAAATTGTTCAGGACCTGAGTACTTAAAACTGCTAACTGAACGTGGAAAAAATTCTCTCCCCAAGAAATGATTCTGCGTCAGAAGAAAAAAGGGAGTTGGGGATTTTCCAAGGAGGTGTGGCTTCTCAGCGAACACGTTTGCAAAAAGGTGATTTGGGAAGGAAGAACAACCTGAACCTTCAGAGCAAGCGCCAGCGATGTAGGGGCAGAGAACATCTGAGGCTGCGGACGCCTAGGCCAGCCCACAGTCCGGAAGGAAAGGGGCGTCCTCGGGTCTCCGTGTGGACGGCCGCTCTAGGTGCAGACCTGCAAGAGGCTAGCCAGAGTGACATGGGGTCGCCCCAATGGCAGCCTAAACGAGAAGGAACCGGGTGCGAGAGGGTGCCGCCGATCCCACCTGCATCAAGCTCCAGCTGGTAGCAGGGCAGCGGTTCGAGAGACAGCTTGTATCCCTCGAAGCGCGGATCCAGCAGAGGTCTTTTCACCCGCAGAGAGCAATTGGCCGCCTCCATCGCGTTCCCCGATCCCAGCAAGAGAATCAATAAAGCTCTTGTTGAAAGGTCCGCGCTTCACTCCTGGAACTAAGGCTGGGAAGCGGCGTGGTTCCCATCCCAGAGGACTCTGCGGCGCCACGTCTCTTCTGGGAAATGTAGTGTCCATGAGAAATCTGGTTCTGTTGCATGCTGGGAAATGTAGTTTTCTGATACCAGAACACAGGCCAGCTAAGAGACTCTGGACTTCCTTACCCAGAGGGCTGAGCGACCAGAAGGCGGCCCGCGCTAGTTAAATTCTCACTTTATAGGCAGGGTGGCCAGATCCCGCCCCGGAAATGCGTGGTCTAGCTTTCTGTGTGCTTAGGTGCCCGAGCTACTGAGGGTCTAAGTCCGGGCAGCCGAAGAGTGTGGTAGGTAACGGTCGCCAGCGCAAGGGTCATTTCGTCGCTGGGAAGGGACGGCCCTCGCCCGCGGTGATGGTGGTGAGCTATGCCCGTGGTCCTCAGGGCCGGGACCCGGGCCCAGCCCAGGCTCCTTTCGATGTGCTGTCTTTCGTTAGCTTCCCCGACCCGCGCTCGCGGGCCTGTAGGGCTCTCCGACAGGGCGTGCTGCTGGAGTTGGCCTGGAGCCAGTCCTCGCTTTGTTTTCTGGCTCCTCCCCTCCCGCCTCTCCAGCTGTCTCCGCCGTGCTGCATTTTCCAAAAGAATGTCCGAACTGGGAGGGATTCCCTAGCGCCCTTGTCTTACCAGTGAGAAAACTGAGGCCTTTAGGAATTAAGTGACTTGCCCAAGGTCACTATCCTTGGTTGTAGGGGCCAAGACGAGACGAAGTTTTGCTGTTCTTAGTATGGCACTGTCTAAACTTTTGGGGTTATTTAGGAAACGTTAAGCCCCAGCTACAGAAGTAAAGCGTTGCCTAGTTACTAACCCTCGGTTCACCTGCTTCTTGCGTAGTCCAACTTTGAAAATTCTTTGTAGTCCGAGTTTTCATACAGACAAGACGGGAAATTACAAAAGTAGACTCAAGTTAGTGACATTAAGTAGGAAAACATTAACTTAAACCTGATTTTATCTTAAACTTTTAAATGGCAAAAATGCTCTCAAAAGTTATCTTTGGTTTTTTTTTTTTGTTCGTTTGTTTTTTTCTACACCGATTTTGGCATTGGTTCGCTGTTTTTATTGACAATGAAGGATTTCTCAAAGACTAGTTTGAAATTCGTTTTCTTACCCTTCAGTAATAAGTATATTTGTGGGCACAGAAACCAACCCACAGCTAGGGTAGCAGTTGTAATTCTCCGTAAATTTTATTAAGAAGTAAAGTACATAGTCTTACTTCATTTTCCATAATGGTTTCTTTTATTAGTATGTGTACTATATGGCTTTCCCGAAGATTGAATGCAATTAAGATGCAGAAATGAATAGTAGACAGATATTGATGTACAACTAAATAAGTTGGGGCTCCTGGTGTCCAAGTACCTGACTTCCCATTCTGTCTCTGTGCCTCAGTGTTCTCATCTGTAAAATAGAATTGTGTCATTAGAGCAAAGTTGGGGGTTAAATATGCTCAGTTTTAGGTACATAAATGCTCAATGGTATTATAATAGTAGTTATTACCTGAAAAAAAAAAGATAGAGAGCTTATGAGGGATGGGAATTGGGATACAGGAAATAATACTAAGAATAATAATACCATGTAAAGTACTTGAAATTATCAGCCTTATTATAATGTTCAGTGTGTTAGGATGATTGTCTAGAGAGGACTTAGAAGGAAACACTTTTCTGAATGTTATGTATCTCAAAATGCATGTTGATGTCCAGGTTAGCAAGATGAACAAAGATGCGCAGATGAGAGCAGCGATTAACCAAAAGTTAATAGAAACTGGAGAAAGAGAACGGTAAGTAATACATTGTATCAATAAATTAGGTTTTACCATCTTTAATAATTATATTGGAGGAATTTCAAGCGTCAAGTGCCAAAACATCTGGAAAGAATTACAGAAAAGTAAAGATTATCAGTTTCTATTCTTAACATCTATAATAGTTTGAATCAGGATTACAAGATTTGGAAGAGTCATATACAAAGATAAGCAATCAGTGACACTGCTAAAGCATTTTTAACCGTGGAGAAGAGACAGCATAGACGCAACTATCTACAGCTGGAGAATATTACCCAGGTTTTAATATAGAACTATGTTTAATTACCTCAAACTCTTAACTCTGGAGCAACATGTGCTGTTACTGTTTTGTGAAGGACTTTCTTGTTCCTCATGTTTTAATATTCAGTTATGTGTCTTCAGATTCTAGCTCTTGTATTCACTACCTACTTACTCCCTTAGTTTATGGTCTTCAGTGTGCTCCACACTCCCTGACAGAAATACCTTTGTATTCCCACTGAATAATGCTATGCTCAAAATCTAAATTTAAGGAGCAAATGTTTACAGAAAGAGCTGAGAAACGAACGTAGAAAGGCTCCTAGAAGAGGGTAATCAAGTGTAAAAAAGGAATGTCGGGATGAGAGGAATCTCTTCCATTTTACCTGGAGGTCTTTGGGTAAATTTCAAAAATAAAAGAATTTCACCTAGGGTGGAAGAACAATCAGCAGTTCTAGAAGCTCAAAAAGGGAAAGGAAGGTCTAGGCAACAGAATATGCAGCCAGAGCTTTGGTTCCTGGTAAGTGCTCAGGAACTAAGATTATAGGGAAAGTGGGAGGGAGAGCTTGTGGCTGGAGCAGTATACAGGATTGCTGGGTAAGAATTCTGTCCATTGAAAACATACTGAATTTCAGAACTGTTTTGACCAATGGAACTATTTCAATCCATCTAATTAAAATATGGAAGATTTGAAGATGCTTTTTACATCATTGAGTCCAGGCGCATAGATATTGTTGCAAGATATATCTTTTCTTCTCTCAGCTCTGCTTTCAGTCTTTGTTGTCTTTATTGTCTTTATTCTCAAACAGGCCCTACCCACAGGTGGCAGAGATTAGCAGTTCCAAATTTACATTCCACCAGCTCAGAGTACCTATCTCAGCAAAGAGCCTCACTTGATTACCATCTTGCTTAGGTAATAGGCAAGTTACACTCAGCCTTGCCCAGGTCATGTTTCACATTATAAGAACCTTGTCCAGATTTATATAGGGAGAATGACACAATAGTGTTTGCTTGTTTTTCTGTTACAGAGCAGAAAACTGAGTGCCTTGTTTGCAAAAGCGTATGTTCCTGTTCATCCTGTTTATAATGGGAATTAGTAAGGATTTTTGGAAAGGAAGTGACTAGGTTACATTTTCATTGTATCAATGTGAATGTAGATTTGAAAGGACCAAGATAAATGGTAGAAAAATTTGTTAGAAAAGTGATGGGGATGAAAGTAAAAGAAGCAAAAATGGAAAGGAGAACATACTTGATACTTTTTCAAAATGGAAAGGAGAAACAGACCTCCATGTGAAGAAAGAGATACCAGATGCTGTGCTGAGGTAGCTGCACATAGTGTTAACAGTATGCTTAGAGGATTTCGGTTTTTTCTCTTATTCATCCAGTGCCTGTCTTGTGCCAGTCTCTATTAGGTGCCCAGGATACACATAGTAAAGTCACATTTTAATGGCAAGGAAACACATGTAATTGTGTAATATGTCACATGGTGATTCAGAGTGCCAGGGGAAAAAAAATAAAGCATGGGATATGCAGGGAGGGTGATGTTTTAGATCGAAAAGATAAAGTATCTGGTAAAACATCAAAGGAGTATGACAGAATGGGAGCTCTAGTAGCCACAATTTTAACATAAACTGCCTGAATGTGCTAAGGAGAAAAGTAGATAAAAGGAGAGGAGATAGAGTCAGCATAGCTGAGGAGAAGGCAGAGGTTATTTGTCTTAGAACTTATCCTGGGTAAATGGCAAAAGCACTGAAGATTTTGAAGAGAATGTTATGTTCAAGGAAGAGGCAGGGAGTGGATGTGGCAAGTTAGGTGTAAGTTCAGACAAGGATGATGGTGGCTGGAACTAGGGTACTCTTGGCAGAGAAACATTTGAATTCTAGGTAAGCATTTTAAACTGAAACTGGAAGATTTACTCATACATTGGAAATGTAGCAAGATGAAGGATATTCCCAAGTTCTACCCAACAAACTAGAAGAATGAGATTGTCATTTTGAGGAGGAGAGAGTAGGAAAGAACATTCAGTTGGGTTTTGGCTCTTGAAATTGAAAGGCCTAATAGATATCAAGATAACCATACCACATAATATATCTCTGAAAGTGATGGTGAAAGAATAGAGACTTGCAAAGAAAGCAAATCTGGTTTTTTTAGTGTGACATTTAAACTGAAAAGTAATTTCAGTTAAGGATTTTGAGTTTACACAAATAGGTGTGGCAAAGGGGTAACAATATTTTCTTGGTGTCACCAATTGGTACAGCATTTTCAGCATGAAAGAAAAAAATCCTGCTAATTAAATGACAGTAGCCATGTCATTACTGCAGTATGGATATGGAGCAACTTAAGGCTGTAGTTAGTGAATGGATTTAGAACTTAAAGATAAGTGAGGACGAAATTTGGCTTTTGTAACATCAGGAACTTAAGTAATGACTCAGGATTAGACCATAATTAAAGAGTAGGGACGGAAAGAAGGAGTTTTTAGTTGAACAGTTTGTACTAGTACATTGCTTCAGACATTCCTATCTAAAGTATTTTGTTTCTATTAATTTGAAAACATTTCCTTTTAAACAGCCTCAAAGAGTTGCTGAGAGCTAAATTAATTGAGTGCGGCTGGAAGGACCAGTTGAAGGCACACTGTAAAGGTAATCACTTTTACTTAGATAAGCTGCTTCTGTTGCTCTGAACTGGGTTGATCTGGGAGCCCTAATAAGAAAGGGCTACAGTGTAAGTCCTCAGGCGCCATTTTAAGCAAATGGAAATTGTGTACTATAGTGAGAGTTTTCTTCTCAGTGATATGCTTGACTTAACTCCTGAATTTTTAGGAATTATTCATGTGTTTTGCAAAAAAGAAGCATGAGTTCTGAAGATCCTCTAAGATCAAAATATGTACTCCTTTGTTTTAAAGTAACATTAGTAATCCTGATATTTCCCTTAATACAGGGAGCATTTGGTGATTTGATAGATGTAACTGTCCTGTGTTAACAATGTCAGGGAGTTATGTACAATTAAAGGGCATTTATTTATTTATTTATTTATTTATTTATTTATTTATTTATTTTACTTTTGGTAGATATTGTTGATATTGCACATGCTTTTTATTAAAATGAACCCCTTTTCTGGCTCAATTTTTGATATAGTGAACTTTTAGATATTTTTAATGAGTTGTTTTTATACTACAATGTTTTCTACAAGTAAATAATAGATTACGTCTGTATTAACTATAAGAAAGTATTGTGATGTATTCATAAAAGGGAAGCTGAAATCACGCATATGCTGCAGCTGGTGCAGATGAGTAATCTCTATCCCTCAATTGTCTACCTCTGACTCAGGAGTTTTCTCGTAGATATTTAAAGTTGTAAAGCAACTAGCAGGCTTCCAGAAATGTTGATTGTATTCCCTCGTCATTTCCCTTGGTCCGGGCTAGAGAAGAGAAATGAGCACAGTAGCTTTTCATCCTAATTTTGGCTATAAAGTTATAAAGTAGATTCAAATAATACATTTTGTTTCCTTGATACATGAGTAATGTGATTACAGTAAACTCTGTTCGGTTCCAGCTTTTTATAAAAGATGGATTGGACTCTGTCCAGTTGTAATATACCCTAATATTACAGCTCTTTGCGTAAGTTATTTAGCTGAAGTATAAACAGACTGTCTATATTCTGGACATTAATACATTCATGAGGCTATAAATTTTCATTAAAAAAGAAAAAAAGTTTCCTCTTTTTATTTAAAGACCAGTCTATACTCTAAAAACATGATTTTAACCCTTCCTCTATGAAAATCTTTCTTACAGATAATGATTTTAAATGATATGATTTGTTTTTTGCTTTTGCATAAGAGGTAATTAAAGAAAAAGGACTAGAACACGTTACTGTTGATGACTTGGTGGCTGAAATCACTCCAAAAGGCAGAGGTAAGAAGCACAAACTGCCAGGAAACAGGCTTTTTGTAGGAAAAAAATCCTTTCCAATATCCTGGAGTTGTTGTTCCTGTGGGGGGAAGTTGAGCACAGTTGCCTAGAGGACTGGTGTAGGGTCCTGAGTGACAAATGAGATGATAGGGGTAAGTCGGCATTTAGAGTGGTCAGTCTTAGATTGATGATTGGTAAGGCAGATCAGTTTTAACATGAGATCTTAGGGACATGCCACCTAAAGCGAGCATTTATAAACTTTATTAAATATGGCCTGATTCCACCTAAATATTAATAATTCAACATGTATTCCAGTCCTGAGTCATTGTCCTACTATCTCTTTCCTTAGTAAAAATAAATGAAAGTCTTTCTTCTTGATTGTCTAGTTAAGAATTTGGTAATTCACCATGATACATATTTAAGACAGAAATGAAAGCATCTAATTAGATGAATTGTAGCATGTCTTTACACATAGCCACAGTCAGAATCATTCCAACAGAAAACAAATGTGTGAAGATTACTACAGCATATGAATTCCTGTTGAGAAGGAATTATAAACCCCCTTGGTCCTTTTTCTTAAAGCTTGTTTACATCTGAAAAACATTTTTTTTTAAAGTATGGCTCTGGGAAAATATTTGTTCATTTTATGAGTTTATGCTTTAAGCTAGTTTTCTCTTATTTCTTTCTCTATTTTAATTTTTTTTAACATTGTTTAGACATCCTGTTTCTTTTTGATCATTTTCATCTTAGATATTTTCATGTCTTGTACCTTGCCCATTGGTATCCAGTACAATTGACCCTCTTTCTGAGATTGTAATTACATTTCTGCCTTTGCCATACTTCCCTCTTAACCTTACCATGTGCCCCTCCCTACTTCAAATTAATAGCCTCTGTTTTAAAGAAAAGTTTCATGAGTTTTTGTATACATGCATTGATTCATTTAGCCGCCACCTCAAGAAGGTTAGCTTTGACCCTTAATCCCCTGCCCCCTGCCCCCTGCCCCCTACCCCAATACGATAAAAGTTCTTTCCCTGGAAAGATGGCTCAGAGGTTGTTAAAAGCACTGACTGCCCTTTCTGAGGTGCCGAGTTCAATTCCCAGCAACCACATGGTGGCTGACAACCATCTTGAAATGGATCAAATACCATTTTCTGATGTGTCTGAAGAGACCAACAGTGTAGTTGTATACATAAAATAAAATAAATAAATCTTTAAAGAAAAAGATTCTGGCTCCATTGGTGCTTTTGCAGTCAGACTATCCCAAGGTGATTCCATCTGTCTGGTCTAAGATTTATCAGTGTGACTTTGTATTTTCAAATGGACTTGTATATATCCAATTTAAAGAATTTTCCCAGGCTTGATAAGCTATGTGTTTAGATATTAGATGTTAAGTCTGATATTTTTATCTTTTTATATTTTAATTCAACCATGAAAGTTCTGTGAAATCCCTTTATTAGTATTTTTTTAATAAAGCATCAAGTCAGATTCACATGTGATCTTTGGAGTCTTCTTACATTGATGTTTAATTCTTATGTTTCAGCCCTGGTCCCTGACAGTGTAAAGAAGGAACTCCTACAAAGAATAAGAACATTCCTTGCTCAGCATGCCAGTCTTTAAGGGTGAACTAGAATGTGCTGGTCTGTGGATTTATTTCTGAAGTAAAACTTGCCATAATTAGAAATTGATTTCCCAAAATAAAGTCCTTTTTTGTATGATGGTATACAGTTTTCAGTAATGATGTATACATTGTATTGATTTTCCCCTAAATGTGTTATTTTAATAAATATCTCATGAATGAGTTTCAATTTTTTTTATTTTGGAATAAATGGGACTCTGTTTATTACTGATTGCCTAGAAATGTTGAGAGAAAAATGCCAGCAATTACTATAATCCAGTATTTATATGTGTGATTCTCTGTGCTAACGTCTGAGACACCTTTCTGGATTGTCTACAAATGGTTTGTTCCTCTTTTGAATCCTCACATTTGATAACTGTGATGCTCCATCTTTGTACTGTAGGTTATCTATTTCTTTGTTATAAATTCTGAGTGTTAGGACTGGGTCTTACTTAATCTGTATGTGCCTTCCTTATGCTTCAAAGAAATTACCATCTAGTGGAAGACAGAACATTTGCAAGCTGGCTGCACACCACATTTTCTACTCATCTGAACTTTGAAAGCAGAATCTCTAAATTGCATCCCCATATACTGAGGTCAAGAAAGAACTTTAATGGGAAATAATCTCTACCAATTAGCTTTACTCTGGCATCAATCAGGATTACCAGATCTAATGGACTCTTGTCTATTAATGTGACCTTTGACGCAGAGTGATTATGTTGACCATCCTTCCACTTGGAACTTTGCACCCCCTCCTCACACTGCTTCCTACCATTGGAAGTCCTTTCTGTTTTTTTGTGAAGTACTGTTTGCTGTATGTAACTTTTAAGTAATGTTTTGTTGGACTTTCTGAGTCCTCTGATTAACAATATGTTTTCCCTGGTTGAATCCCAGGAGGTGAGTCTGACCGTGCTTCAAATATCAACAAATTGATATATGCTGAACATTCTCACACCCAGACTTAATTCTAGCCTCACTGACCATATGCCCACCAGTGGGTCTACTTCCTTGGATGGATCACAAGCACCTTTAAATACCATACTTTAAATAGTAAGTTCTCCCCTATTAACCACCCAAGTTTTGTTCCTTATTCATGGGGTCTCTCAGATACAAATGACTCAAGATGAATATTAATGCTGTTTTTGAAGGTTGGAGGGAAAAGACAAGATTACTTCTGGAACACCCTTGGTTTTGTATTAATGCTGCTGATTGACTGAGGACCACTGTGAGGACCAGCTGTAAACTTGGATTATCATTTCTGGCCCTCCTAAGCCCAAGTGATTGCAGTGACTCCTCTGTGCCTCCACTATCTTCCTCACCGTTTTTCTGCCTGTGTGGCCTTATGAAATTCAAGTCTGATCATTTATTCCCTTACTTGAAATGTTTCAATACTGGATGAAATTCAAAACTCGGCATACTAGCTAGGCCCCTCTAAATCTAGCATGTATTTATCTCTCCAGTCTGTTGAATCCCTCAACATATTAAATTGTTCCATCCCTTAATACCTTTCAAAATCCTAACTAAGGGCTAAGGAAGCCCTTTAAGTCATTGTATTAGTACTTTCCCTTCAGAGTTCAGCTTGAGTTTTTAAATGTTCTGACAGTCCCATGATTTAAATTTCTTGTTGCAGATTCTTTTTGGATTTTTGAGATAGGCTGTCCCTGTGTAGGTCAGCGGGCCTCAAACCCATATAGCCCACACTGGCCTTGAGCATGAATCCTGAGAGCTAGGAGGACAGGGATGTTAGTACAGCTGGAGGGGAGGGAACAAATTCATTGTATGAGTCTCATTTCTGAAAGAATGGATAAGGCAATGAATGAACTGAGTGACACTACAGGAACACATGATAAAGACTTCAATAAATCGGTACAGTTGAGAAAAGGGTTCATTGTCCACAATGTCATTGAGTCATTTACATAACTATATATTTGGGTCTTGAGATATGTATACTCAAAATCTTGCCCAAAGTAAAATTTTGTTTCAGTTTCATAATGTTCTAAAATATTGATGGGAATTTTCATTTTGTTATCAATTATGAAAAAATAGTCTTACATGGTACACAGAAAATATTAAAAATAAGGGGTAGTTCTTCATAATTCTGTACATAGAAACAAACTGAAAAGGCCTATAAAAATGCTATTTTAATATCCCAAAAGATTTAAAAAGTGACATTTGGAAATTCCTTTACAATGAGAAAGATAGCCAAGTTGAAAATGCTTTGTAGAAATTTAAATTTTGTTTTTTGAGGGGTTTTGTTTTTAATGTTACATTTTTTTTTCTCGGTTTGTTTTGAGACAGGGTCACATGTAGTCCAGGCTTTCCCTGTACTTGCTATGTAGCCTAGGTTAGCCTTGAGTACCTGATCCTCCTACCTCTACCTCCCAAGTGCTGGGATGACAGGTGTGTGCCACCTCTGGGGCCCGTAACAGCCTAGATTTAAAACAATGTTAAGACTCCCCTACCACCTTTCTCTTTGGCATCTTATAAATGTCTTGTAGATTGAATCTAGAATCACTGGTATTTGTAAATAAATCGACTTTGTGAACATTTTTGGCTCTCATTGATTTATGTAAAGTAGGAATTCACTGAAACCTTTCCACCCTTTCACACTCAATGTTGGAAACATAATACACTTGTTCCGTGCCTGCACTGGATCTGTATAATCATCACTGTATCTTTTATAGTGAGAAAGAAGACCCAACTAAATCATTTATACAATCACGTTAGGCATTACAAGTGTATCATTTGGTTAAGCAGTGCCAAGCCAGGGACTGGTTGGTAACTGGATATAGGACTCTATAACTTGATAGAAAGTTCCTCCCAACACGAGAACTGTGACAGCTGCTCAGTAGCTGGTGTTGGAATTGATCCTCCGAGTGTGTGTGTGTGTGTGTGTGTGTGTGTGTGTGTGTAACACATATTCCTGCACATGACTAACCCTTGCAGAAGCCTAGCTTGTGTTAATTTGACTTCATAAAATCCTATATATTTTCTGCTAGTGAGCAGAAACTATTGATCAGACATTGAGTGAAGCTATGTTAAGTACAATCAAACCATTCAGGGTCTAAACTCATTAGTCATAGGAGACTGGTTAGCAGATAAGAAGGATTGTTACCTTGGTTTCACTATTTGGATAGTGTCTTGGCAAGAATTAATGAACTTAAATACTGATAGGGTAATGAGAGCATAGGGCTTTATGTTAGCTTACCTAGAAAGAAATAATTTTGTGTTTTCTAGTGTATAAATGATTACACTTGTGTGTGAAAAAAATCACATACTTGTCAGAAGTTTTTGGATAGTATTAGCTGCTATGAAATTCACATAAAAAATGTCCTAAAGGCAGGGGAGTTCATTTATAGGCACTTTCGAAGGATTCAAATTTGGTTCCCAGAATTAACATCACTCTGTAGTACTTAGCAAGGAAGGTTGAAATGTAGTCATTTTTAATTCCTCTATGGCTTAGACTGTATCCCACTTATCTTTCTGTCTTCAGTACTCAACAGAGAATTCTTAAAATGGAATTTTAACTGAACAGCAAAAAAAAAATAAGTTTATGGCAATTAAATTCAATATGTGCCTATGGTTACTCTACTTATCAGCCACAAGGGGGCCCCTAGCACCTGCACTTTTATCCTCTCTGGGACTCCCTTTAATTGAGCTGAGTATCACATTTTACTGGGCCCAATTCCAATTTAGAGGCCAACCAACTCGTTGAAGATGAAAGTGTTGTTGGATTAAAACTTAATGTGAGAACATCAGAATGTGCTGATACTAAATAAGAGGCTGCTATCATAAGGTGTAGATGTCAGGCTGTGATCGTTCTCAGGAGCCAATTCCATAATTCAGGAAGTTGATTTAAATAGCATACATGATTCCCAAAATAACTTGATTTCATTGATTTATAACAGGATAGGGGAATAGATTTTATTCAGGAACTAGGGCATTTATTGCAGTGCAGGGGATAAACATGGGGCCTCATGCATGCTAGGTAAGTCTTACTACTTAGCTGCATCCTAAGCCCAAGAGAGTCCTAACAAATAAAAATGTTTTTATTGGTCCCAAAAGAGAATATCCATATTTTTTTCCTCTGTTCTTTTGTAAAGAGAAACAGTATAGAGCATATATAATACCCCAGAACTGGACAATCGATGATGTGTTTTACAATGACAGTAGTAATCAAGGAACTAAGGCATGTAGAATCCACACTCACACTGCAATGTTGCTGAAGAGTAGTCCTAAGTATAGAATATCTTGTCATGTTTATTACAAGCACAAGTGGTTTCGCACTGTGCCTAGAATCACCAGAATTAAGTGATAATGACTTTCCGTCACTCTAATTTTGTTGTTGAGGACATAGTCTTTACTAGACATTTATATCAAAGTTGGGCTTTGACAAAAGAAGAGTCACAAAATAGAGTTTACAGAAATGCCCATAGAACCATAGTTTGGTTGCTGTGCAGGTGACTTAAATACTGTTGTGTACTGTATGATTTGGAATGTTCAGTTTGGTGGAGAAACTAACAACATGGGAGTGTTGTTTCTACCATTACTATGCTTAAAGGCTTCTTTAGTTCCATAAGAGTTTCATTTGGCATTACCTATTAATCCCATATCTATTTTTTTGAGGGGGGGGGGGGCTAGGGAAATTCACAGAACAATGAAGTATGAGGTCATGGGTGTGCCTTAGAAAGAGGTAATAAAAAGTCAAAGTCATGGTTAAGACCCTAGCATATGTACTCTAACATTCAGTTCTCATAAAACAGTTCTAAACCTACAGTTTGTTTTTCATATTCAACCCACCCATAAAGGCAGATTTTACACACAGACATAAAGCATATTTAGTGAAACTGACACATTTATCTGCTGCATTTTCTGCTCCTCCTCCATTTCTGCCATTTTGTAGTGACTTAGTACAGACTTCAGTACAGATTTTATTTTTATAGTAAGTTTACAGAGCTTCAAGGACTTCACTTGAGCAAAAGAGTCCACAGCTTATCCTAAGAACTTTCATTCCTGCTTCATTTCTTTCTAGTCACACAAGTCCCCATATAATAACCTGAACATGACTGTGCCAGACTTAGTCTGTGTAGGCCTCTGATCATCTGAACTTTGTTGAAGAACATGTCACAGTCTTCTTGAGTTTTGTTTTTGAAATGATGCATTCTGAGTATCACCAGCATTGGTTGTGATGTGGTGCTTGCTATGCTCTCAGAGAATTCTACTCATGGTGGCTTGGCCTTGCACACTCAGAGCATTCTGATGGCAGAAGCCTGTGGTGGAGAAGGCCCTTCACCTGAAAGGGACAGGGACTTGTGTCCTCCAGTGAGGCTCCCCATTCAGAATTTTCTCACACCTCCCAAAAGAGAAAGCATTCAATACATGGGCCTTTGGGAGACATTTTATATTCAAAGCTTAACAAATTTTGGTTAAGTGTTCTGGGTAGGTTTTGTCAGCCTGTCAGAAACTAAAGATATGTGGAAAGAAGCCTCAGTTGAGGAATTCCCACCAAAAGATTGACTTGTGGGCATGTATGTGGGAAATTTTCCTGACCGTTGATTGAAAGAGCCCAGCCTGCTGTAGGTGGTTCCACCACTACCAGGAAGTACAAGAAAAGTAGCTGAATATGAGTCTGGATTGATCATCTTTCCTCCATGGTTCCTGCCTCCACTCCTTGAGTTCTTGCCCTGACTTTCCTCTATGGTGGGCTGTGGCCAAGATACATAAGCCAAGCACACCCTTTCATCTCCAAATTGTTTTTGGGCTTGGTTTTTATCACAGCAGGAGAAAACAAACCAAGACATAAATTGGTGTTAGAAAAATGGGATCCTGCTGTGACAAGCTTGACCAAGTTGGTTTCAAGGACAGTTTTGAAAAAGAACATGGAACTTTGGGCTGGAAAGGCAATTAGTGTTCCAAACCTAACAGACTATTCTGTGGAAGCTTGGAAGTTAATAATGTTGAAAGCAAACCAGACTATGAACGGCTGACATGAATTTTAGGGAGAAGTTTGAGAGTCCCTCAAAAAGTCTATCAGGAGCTGTTTGTGTGATAATCTGATTTAAGAGGCTGTAGTTTCTGGCACTAAATAGTAACCTATGATTGATAGGATATCAGCACCACTAAGATGAAACCTTTGACTTACTAAGACAATAAATACTAGTTAATGGGGGTATGGAAAACCAGCTGTAATTAAAAAGAGACCAGCATCATAAAAGCAAAATCTTCTGGAAAGTATTGACTCACAGCCACCACACAGAAGCTGTGGTCCAGAGTGGCTCAAGGCTGCATCTCAAACTAGCAACCAAACTTGATAATGGCTAAGAGTCTTTCACATGGTACTCTTTTGGGCAACATGGAATGTACAATGTTGGAGAGATCATGGAGAGAACCTAATGGTTGGCATCATATACCCGCATCAGAGTCTTTGCCATGGAGACCCCAACATATGGATATGTCAGCACTCTGGAATGACCACCAAAAATAGCATGAAGTAGGAAGTCAGTCTGGCCTGAGCGTATGAGAAAAACTGTACTGTGATGGCAGAAGCATAGAGATATGCTATCCACACTCTTTGGAGCCAAAAATATCGTAAGTGGGTCCTGGATGTTGGATTTTTAAAGAGTTAAACTGTGTTTTATATTTTGATTTTAACATGAGTCCTGAGGGATAAAGAAGTAAGAAAAAGGTATGGTTGGGTAGCAAATATGTTTGTGTATGAAAGTTGACAGTGGGTCAACTGTGGTTTCTGACTTAATCTCCTTAATGATGAGCTATAAACTGCAAACTAAATTAACCTTTCCTTCTCTAGTTGCCTTTCACCAGAGTGGTCAATGACAGCAACAGAGATGCAAACTAGAACAGTATCAATTACCTTGGCCCTGTATATTTCTTTAAGATATCTGAACAGTCTAACAATAGTATTTCAATATCCTAGTGTGATTTGAAAAAAAAAAAAAAAAAAAGGAATGGTCACAATCTCGAATGTTGATCTTTCCCTTCCTGAGACTAGTGCACTTTTCAAGTATCTACTTCCTCATTCACCAGCATTCATCCCGCTGCCTCATCCTCTGCAAACACCAACATTCATTCATGAGCAGAGCGGAGACATACCACCAAATGTGGTGGCTTCTCTGAAATATGCATGTGGACCCAAACACAAACCTTCCCTCTAGCTGTACTCTAGAACTCAGCACCTCTCTAAGTTTTTACATTAATTTCTTCTTCTAGTTCCTCTCTACCTTCCATCAGAAGTTGTTTCAGCCCAACTGATAATGGGTATCAGATCTCTTTTATATATGCTGTGTCTCAATCACCAATATCCACCAAGAATAACCTTTTTTCTATGCCTATAAAGACAAAGCAAGAATTCTTAACTGGGTGTTCTATACATGCCATTTCTACTTCTTTGCCTCCCATTTAGCTCATTCTGTTTGAGTCAAGGAAATCTAATTCCCTGAGAGTTATCTATGTCAATATATATGAAAAATATTGAAAACTCCTTGTGATCAGGGAAGTACAAGTTAAAACCACAATGATGAATGATCTCACACCTATTACTGATATCTAAAAGAAAGGAGATGAAGAGGCTAATGAGAAAGTGAAAAAGAAAATGGCACTGTTGGAAGCACCCCAAATTGATGCAGTGATTGTGGAAGACCATATGAAGAGCAGCATTGTGTGCCCACAGTCCTAGCAGGCAGGACAGTGACCCACTAACTTAATCAGACTGTAAATGTGGCCAAGAGATTGAAAGTATGTTTTGGAGATGGGTGGGCTCTTCCTTTGGTCCACAATTAAAGATGATGACTGACCTTCTCTCAGAATCCATCAGTTGGCAGTAGTTTATCAGTAGGGGTAGTGTCACTACCCTCAGAAAGGATTTAGAGATTGGTAGCAATGACAACTAACCTTAGAAAGAATTTAGAGACTGATCCGCCATCATTACTGGGAGCTGGGACTGTTCCACAGTCCTCTGTGCACAGGTCCCACCAGGAGATAGGAGCTGGTCTCCCAGGAATGCTCTCACTCACGGGTTCAGAAGTTAGATCTGCACTTTCTCTCCAATAACTGTCTGGAGCAGGATCAGCCAGGAGCACACAGGGCATGGGAACAGTGGAGCAGCTGGGACAGTATCCTTTCAGTCTCCATCTGTGCAAGGGAGCTGGGGCTATTCCACAACCCTCAGTACACAGGTCCCTCCAGAAAAGAGATGATCTCCCAGGAGTGCTGACACAGGCTTATAGGCCCATAGGAGGGACAAGCTCCAGCCAGAGACAGCAAAATCAACTAACACCAGAGATAACCAGATGGCAAAAGACAAGCACAAAAACCTTACCAACAAAAACCAAGGCTACTTGGCATCATCAGAAACCAGTTCTCAAACCACAACAAGTCCTGGATACCCCAACATACCAGAAAGCAAGATTTGGATTTAAAATAAGTCTCATGATGATGATAGAAGACTTTAAGAAAGACATAAATAACTTTCTTAAAGAAATACAGAAGAACAGAGGTAAACAGGTAGAAGCCCTTAAAGAGGAAACATAAAAATCCCTTAAAGAATTACAGGAAAACACAAACAAACACATGAAGGAATTGAACAAAACCGTACAGGATCTAAAAATGAAAGTAGAAACAATAAAGAAACCACAAGGGAGACAATTCTGGGGATAGAAAACCTAGGAAAGAGACAAGGAGTAATAGATGCAAGCATCAGCAACAGAATACAAGAGATAGAAGAGAGAATCTCAGATGCAAAAGATACCATAAAAAACATTAATGCAATAGTCAAAAAATATAAAATACAAAAAGCTCCTAAGTCAAATCATCAGCCCACAAAATCCAGGACACAATGAGAAGACCAAACCTAAGGTTAATAGACATAGAATGGAGCAAAGATTCCCAAATTAGAGAGCCAGTAAGTATCTTCAACAAAATTGTAGAAGAAAACTTTCCTAACCTAAAGAAAGAGATATCCATGGACATACAAGAAGCCTACAGAACTCCAAATATATTGGACCAGAAAAAGAAATTCCTCCCTTTACATTATAATCAAAACACCAAATGCATTAAACAAAGAAAAATATTAAAAGCAGTAAGGGGAAAAGGTCAAGTAACATATAAAGTCAGACCTATCATAATTACACCAGACTTCTCACCAGAGACTATAAAAGCCAGAAGATCCTAGTCATACTGACCCTAAGAAAACACAAATGCCAGCCCAAACTATTATACCCAGAAATACTCTCAATTACCATAGATGGAGAAACCAATATATTCCAAGACAAAAACAAATTTACACAATATCTTTCAACAAATCTAGTCCTCCAAAGGATAATAAATGGAAAACTCCAACACAAGGAGGGAAACTACACCCTAGAAAAATCAAGAAAATAATCTTGTAACAAACCAAAAAGAAGACAGCCAAATAAACATAATTCCACCTCTAACAACAAAAATAACAGGAAGCAACAATCACTTTTCCTTAATATCTCTTAATATCAATGAATTCAATTCCCCAATAAAAAGACATAGACTAACAAATTGGATACATAAACAGGACCCAATGTTTTTCTGCATACAAGAAACCCACCTCAGTGACAAAGACAGACACTACCTCAAAGTAAAAGGCTGGAAAACAATTTTCCAAGCAAATGGTCCCAAGAAACAAGCTGGAGGTGTCACTCTAATATTGAATAAAATCAACTTGCAGCCTAAAGTTATCAAAAAAGATAAGGAAGGACACTTCATATTCATCAAAGGAAAAATCTACCAAGAAGAACACTCAATTTTATATATCTATGCTCCAAAGCAAGGGCACCCACATTCATAAAAGAAACTTTACTAAAGCTCAAAGCATGCATTGCACTTCACACAATAATAGTGGGAGACTTCAACACCCCACTCGCATCAATGGACAGATCATGGAAACAGAACCTAAACAGAGACACAATGGAATTAACAAAAGTTATGAACAAAATGGATTTAACAGATATCTATACAACATTTTATAATAAAACATAAGAATATACCTTCTTCTCAGCACCTCATGGTACCTTTTCCAAAACTGACCATATAATTGGTTACAAAACAGACCTCAGCAGATACAAGAGGATTGAAATGAGGCCATGCATCCTATCAGATAAGCAGGGACTAAGGCTGGTCTTCCATAAGAAAAAAAGAAAGACAATACAAAGCTCAAATAAACATGGAAGCAGAATTACACCCTATTCAATGATACCCTGTTAAAGGAAGGAACAAAGAAAGAAATTAAAGACTTTTTAAAATGTAATGAAAATGAAGGCACAAACTTTAGGAACACAAAGAAAGCAGGGCTAAGCTCATATTTCTGAGTGCCTCCAAAAAGAAACTGGAGAGCATAAACCAGCAGCTTGACAGCACACCAGAAAACTCTAGAGCAAAAAAAAAAAAAAAAAAAAAAAAAAAAAAAAAATTAAAAAATTTAAAAAAAGTCAATACACCCAAGAGTGTATTTGCTCAGGAGTAAATGGCAGGAAATAATTAAACTCAGGACTGAAGTCAACCAAGTAGGATCAAAAAGAACTATACAAAGAATCCACCAAACCAGGAGTTGGTTCTTTGAGAAAATCAAGAAGATATATAAACCCTTAGCCAGACTAACCAGAGGGCACAGTATCCAAATTAACAACATCAGAAATGAAAAGGGAGACATAATAATGGAAACCAAGGAAATAAAAAAAAAATCAGATCCTACTGCAAAATGCTATACTCAACAAAACTGGAAAGTGTGGATGAAATGGACAAATTTCTAGACAGATACCAGGTTCCAAAGTTAAATCAGGATCAGATAAATGATCTAAACAGTCCCATAACCCCTACAAAGAAACAGAAGCAGTCATTAATAGTCTCCCAAGCAAAAAAAAAAAAAAAGCAAAGGACCAGTTGAGTTTAGTGCAGAGTTCTATCAGACCTTTAAAGAAGACCTAATACCAATACTCTTCAAACAATTCAACAAAAATATAAACAGAAGGGACACTACCCAATTTGTTTAAAGAAGCCACAATTACTCTGATACCTAAACCACACAAAGACCCCAAAGGGAGAACTTCAGACCAATTTCCCTTATGAATATCGATGCAAAAATACTCAATAAAATTCTTGCCAACTGAGTTTAAGAACACATGAAAACATTCACCATGATCAAGTAGGCTTCATCCCAGGGATACAGGGATGGTTCAATATATGGAAATCCATCAATGTAATCCACTATATAAACAAACTCAAAGAAAAAAAACCCATGATCATTTCTTTAGATGCTTAAAAAGCATTTGACAAAATCCAACACCCTTTCATGATAAAAGTCTTGGAAAGAACAAAAATTCAAGGTCCATACCTAAAAATAGTAAATGTAATATGCAGCAAACCAGTAGCTGACATCAAACTAAATCAAGAGAAACTTGAAGCAATCCCACTAAAATCAGAGACTAGACAAGGCTGCCCACTCTCTCCATACCAATTCAATATAGTATTTGAAGTCCTAGCCAGAGCAATTAGACAACAAAAGGAGGTCAAATTGGAAAAGAAAAAGTAAAGATATCACTATTTGCATATGATATGATAGTATACTTATGTGAATCCAAAAATCCCACCAGAGAATCCCTAAACCTGATAAACAATTTCAGCAAATTGGCTATATATAAAGTTAATGCAAACAAATTAGTGGCCTTCCTCTACTCAAAGGATAAACAGGCTGAGAAAGAAATAAGGGAAACAGCACTCTTCACAATAGTTACAAATAATATAAAATACCTTGGTGTGACTTTAACTAAGCAAGTAAAAGATCTGTATGACAAGAATGTCAACTCTCTGAAGAAATAAATTGAGGATCTCAGAAGATGGAAAGATCTCCCATGCTCATGGATTGGCAGGATTAATATAGTAAAATGGCCATCTTGCCAAAAGCAATCTACAGATTCAATGCAATCCCCATCAAAATTCCCACTCAATTCTTCATAGAGATAGAAAGAGCAATTTGTGAATTCATCTGGAATAACAAAAAACACAGAATCGTAAAAACTATTCTCAACAATTAACGAACTTTTATTTTTCTTTGACAATTTGCAAATTCATTTGGAATAACAAAAAAAAACAGGATAAAGAAAACTATTCTGAACAATAAAAAACTTCTGGAGGGAATTGCCATCCCTGACCTCAAGTTGTACTACAGAGCAATAGTGATAAAACCTGCTTATTATTGGTACAGTAACAGGCATGTAGATCAAGAGAATAGAATTGAAGATTCAGAAATGAACCCACACACCTATGGTCACTTGATCTTTGACAAAGGGGCTAAAACCAGCCATTGGAAAATAGCATTCTCAACAAATGATGCTGCTTCAACTGGCATTCATCATGTAGAAGAATGAAAATGGATCCATTCTTATCTCCTTGTACAAAGCTAAAGTCCAAGTGGATCAAGCACCTCCACATAAAAGGAGACACACTGAAAAGAAAATGGGGGAGAGCCTTGAACACATGGGCATAGGGGAAATTTTCCTGAAAAGAACACCAATAGCTTATGCTCTAAGATCAAGAATTGACAAATGGAACCTCATAAGATTGCAAAGCTTCTGTAAGGCAAAGGATACAGTCAATAGGACAAAATGGCAACCAACAGATTGGGAAAAGATCTTTACCAATCCTACATTCAATAGAGGGCTAATATATACAAAGAACTCAAGAAGTTAGACTCCAGGGAACCAAATAACCCTATTAAAAAATGGGGTACAGAGCTAAACAAAGAATTCTCAGCTGAGGAATACCAGATGACTGAGAAAACACCTAAGGAAATGTTCAACATCCTTAATCATCAGGGAAATACAAATCAAAACAACCCTGAGATTCCACCTCACACCATTCAGAAAGGCTAAGATCAAAATCTCAGGATACAGTAGATGCTGGAGATGATGTAGAGAAAGAGTAACACTCCTCCATTGCTGGTGGGATTGCAAGCTGGTAAAACCACTCTGAAAATCAGTTTGGTTATTCCTCAGAAAATCGGACCTGAAGACCCAGCTATACCACCCAGAAGATGCCCCAACATGTAATAAGGACACATGCTCTGCTATGTTCACAGCAGTCTTATTTATAATAGCCAGAAGCTGGAAAGAACCCAGATGTTCCTCAACAGAGGAATGGATACAAAAATTTTTGTACATTTACGCAATGGAGTACTATTCAGCTATTAAAAACAATGAATTCATGAAATTCTTAGGCAAATGTATGGAAGTAGAAAATATCATCCTAATCACAAAAGAACAAACATGGTATGCACTCATTGATAAGTGAATATTATCCCAGAAACTAGGAATACCAAAGATGTAATTCACAGAACACATGAAACTCAAGAAGAAAGAATGCCGAAGTATGTATACTTCAGTCCTTCTTAGAAGAGGGAACAAAATACCCATGGGAGGAGATACAGAGACAAAGTGTGGAGCAGAGACTGAAGGAAAGGCCACCCAAAGACTGCCCCACCTGGGGATCCATCCCATATACAGTCACCAAACCCAGACACTATTGTGGATGCCAACAAGTGCGTGTTGACAGCAGCTTTATATAGCTGTCTCCTGAGAGGCTCTATCAGTGCCTGACAAATACAGAGGTGGATGCTCTCAGCATACTGTTGCACTCAGTACAGGGTCCCCAATGGAGGAGCTAGAGAAAAGACCCAAGGAGCTGAAGAGGTTTGCAGCCCCATAGGAGGAACATTATGAACCAACCAGTAACCCTAGAGCTCCCAGGGACTAAACCACCAACCAAAGAATACACATGGACCCATGGCTCCAGCTGCATATATAGCAGAGGATGGCCTTGTTGGACATCAATGAGAAGAGAGGCCCTTGGTCCCGTGAAGGCCCCTTGCTCCAATGTGGGGGCATGCCAGGACTGGAAAGAGAGAGTGGGTGTGTTAATGAGCATGGGGAGGGAGGATGGGACAGGGGGTTTTCAGAGGGAAAATGCAGAAAGGGGATAACTTTTGAAATGTAAAGTATCAAAAAAAAAAAAAAAAGGAAAGACTTCAGAGATTCAGATTGTTAGTATATGTAGGCTATGATGTTTTTGTAGAACTTTGATGTAGAAAATCTTATGAAACAATTTGAAGCTCAGAAAGGCACACCCTTAATAGTTAAGCCAGGGATTTCTTTAAGGTCTAAGAAGAATCAGGGCAGCCCCAACAGCACTAGCTGATGGGACTCTTTTGCTGATGCTAGACTGATATTCTAAATGATCATTAAGTTCTTATATGCATTTTCCCCCTCAGCTCTCTGATATTATTTAATAAAAACTGTAAACGAGTAGATCTGTACCCTTAGGATGCAACTCTCCCCCCTCCCCTTTCACTGACCTCAAAAAGGTTCTTGCTGGCCTCCAAAGAAATTTATTTTAGCCCCCAAAGAGGTTTTTTTGTCATCCCCTCGGGAAGTATTTCATAGGCCCCAACGAATCAAGCTTTGTTCCCTTAGGGAAAAGGATGCCGAGGCCAACTCCACACTCCATCTCTGTTTACCCTGTGATGGGGAAGCTGGTCTTTGACAAAATTCTTCTGTTTTGCTTCTCAGTATTCCCTGAACCTTGTGTGGTGGTGATAAAAAGGCACTTATTACCTACCATTCACAGCAAAGAGAAACATCTCTGAGTAAGGATGGGATTAGCATTTGTCTCTGTGTATAAGCATAAGCATGTAATCTGCAGTTCTGTGCCAAGTCAATTTAGCTGAAAAATAGGAGTTAGTTGTCCTATAAGGCCTCTGACCACACGGACGTGAGCTTCTGGCTAGATTTACAGTGTCAGATTTTTTCAATTAGATGTTTGCTTTATTTACATTTCAAACCTTATTCCCTTTCCTCGTTCCCCCTCTGAAACAGTGTCAGATTTATCTTCCCTTCCATGGAACAGGCCTTAAATCTAATTCAAGAGGAATTGGCTATCCCATGAAAGTTTTGCTACTATTGAAGCAGCAGGCACACCTAGCCTGCCTGGTTGGAACTGTAATGCGTACAGGTCACATGGTAAATTATGAGACTATTAAAGACTTATCTCCCTAGAAAACTACATATCTTACATCTGGCAGTGTATTCACTATTTCTTCTAATTTTCTCAGTTTCAACTTTGATGTTGAGGTCTTTGGCCAGTTTGCATTTATTTTTGCATTTATTAATGTGAAAAGGGCTCTATTTTCCTTCTTTTATATGTAGATAACCAGTTTTTCCACTACCATTTGATGAAGAAGGTTATCTTTTCTCAGGTATGCATTTTTTTGTCTCTTTGTCAAAGATTCAGTGGTTATAATACAAGGGCTTATGTTCAGGATTTCTACTCTCTGTCATTGATCTATATGCTTGGTTTTTTTTCCAATACAGAGGCTTGAAGATTTTAAAAATGAAATTTTAAGTATTTAAAGGATGTCCTTTCAATCATAGATCACATAGCCAAATTTTTGGACCCAAAAAGACATACATCAAATTATAATTATTTATTGCCATATTACCTCCTCAAATTATTTTAGTAATTCATGATTAAAACTCTCACTAGTGATAAGATCACTTGTGATCTTATCTCAAGGAGTTTATCACATAAATAAGTACCCTTTAAGGAGGGAAAATCAGTTAAAGATGCTCATTAATTCAACCAAAGCTTATTGAAAATTCATATATGCAAAGTATAGTGCTTGGCTCTTTAAGAAAGCAGGCACTGTAAAAAAAAATCGGCTAATTTGCTTTTAAAAATTAACTTTCTTAAAGCCAATTAGGCTTTAAAAAAGCCTAATGGTCTAAGTGATCTATTTGTTGAGTAACCAATTTATCAATTTAGCTTAAAAAAAAAAAAGGATAGTAGAAATATTTTCCTGCTTTTAACAGACCTTTTATTTGGGATACCAATTGTTATATACAATCATATATTAAATATAAAATGAATCAGTAGTGTTGAATATCATATATTCATGTGCAACAGGTGCATATGTAGCAATATACATAAAAACATACATGTACATACATACACAATCGTAAAACAAAATTAATCTGGTTAAATAGGCTACTGTTAATGGAGATGAGGCTCAGAGGAAAGAAGGACTGTAATGGAGCAGGTCATTACTCTTGGTTAAGGGAAGCATAAAATAGGATACAAGAGAATCAGAAAGATGGCTCCGAGAGTAAAGGCACTGGTTGCCAAGTCTAATGCTCTGAGTTTGATACCTGGGTCCCTCTCACCAGCTAGAAAGACAGAACTGACCACTGCAAGTTGCCTTCTGATTGCCAAATACTCACTTTGGCACAGGCACCCTTCCCCCACCCTACAAGCATTTGGAGCAGACCTGGGAACCAGGGATTGTCCCCTTGGAGCAGGTGAATACTTTGAGCAGTGCCCTGAATAAGGAGTTTATTAAAGCCGCTTTGAGAACTGTAAAAACAAACAAGTTTGGGACTTTGCCATAATTTTACAAAAAGATAAAGGTCTGGGTGTGGTAGCACCGCAGGCTGAGATAGGAGGATCTAGAGTTTGAGGCTAGCCTGGGCTGTATAGTAGATCCACCCCTCCCAGCTCAAACACATACACACTGTACACATTCTCTCTCTCTCTCTCTCTCTCTCTCTCTCTCTCTCTCACACACACACACACACACACACACACACCAATGTGCTCACACACATTGTTTTTATTCTTTACATAATGAATACTGTGTTTATTTGTAGGAAAAGTGGGCACAGGGAGAGGGGGCTCGCTCGTTGGCATGAGGTAGGAGGGATGTTGGTAAAATGATAGGAAGAGGATGGAGTGTCATGGAAGAAAGGTATTTCTTCCTATAAGAGAGAAAGGTGACACAGTGAACAAAGAATTTTAATGTTCTAGGAAAAAAATTTAAATTACAGAAAACTGAAAAGCATATGCATTATGGATGCATACGTTCTGAATTTATTTAAAATTCTAGATTTTATTTAATCATCATTCACACTTGACTTCACACATTTTCTTTGGTCAAGCATGTGAGGTTAATTGCATCATGATGCTGGGGCCCTAAATACTTCAGCAAGCATGAGCGCCCCGCCCCCTTCCCACAAGCCCCGGAAGGACACCTAGTCAAACACTTCCACCATGGCATTTAGTACTTGATCCTTCTTCAGCTCTCCAAGGCCTCCAGGAAGAAAAAAGTACCTTGCAAACTAGAAGGAGAAGGAAAAGGCGGACAGTCCAAAGATCAATAGGTTAGAATATTAGGGACGTCGAAGACTCTGAAATCACCTTGGGGAGAGTTCAGTGGGCATGAGAAGCAAACCGCCCAGTGGGAGCCGGTGTTTCTTACTTTTCTGCTACACCGCACCCTTATGGACACTACGGCCATACCCTGGTCTCCCAGCAAGCTCTCTCCGTGCAAGGCTCTGATAAGAGTAATACTGGTTCTAGCTCTCACTCCCCGAGCCAACTGCTGCATGTCACTGTATCTCAGTCTGCTGGGACTGCGGGGCTAGTGCTAGCAAGGAAGGTATCAGTTGCTGTCAGTTATGTCTGCTCCGCCACAGACAGTGTCTGGGAAACTTCCAGCTATCAGATAAAGTTTTATTTTTATCTCTGTCAGCTGAAGAGATAGCACGATCCTGTGTGAAGGAAAGGGAATGGGGTTCGTGTATTAGATGGTCTTATAATTAATCTGTCTAAGACGATTAATGAGCACGGTAGACAGGCAAATAAAAATATATAGCTCTAAAAGAAGGAAAATTAAAGATGGGAGATCCCTCTCCCTCCCTCTCTCTCTCTCTCTCTCTCTCTCTCTCTCTCTCTCTCTCTCTCTCTCTCTCTCTGTGTGTGTGTGTGTGTGTGTGTGTGTGTGTGTGGTGTATGCCTGTGTATGTCTGTGTCTGAAATCCCAGATGCACCGTGGATGAGCTGGGGGCGGGGCAGGTCTCTGGCAGCCAGGTTCGCCCCGGCTTCTGGGGCAAGTCCCGCCCGCACAAGAGCAGCTCCAGAGACAAGCAAGCTTCAGCACAGGCGGCTTCTGCAATCCAGCAGCTGCTGCAGACTCTGCAGCACCTGCTCTGCCATGGGACACCCGTGGCTCTCAGGGACCTGGTTTCTCTTTGGGCTGCTTTGGTGTGCAGCAGATTCCCACACAGGTAACGCAGTGGGGGAAGGTCGGGAGCCAATCCAGAGACTCTGCTCTACTGGTCACAGGGAGGCGAGAACCTACTATCTGCCCTGGGCAGAGGCCCTCCTGGGAACCTGGGGTCTTGGAAGGCCTTCTTCTGACTCAAACAGAGAGAGAGAGAGAGAGAGAGAGAGAGAGAGAGAGAGAGAGAGAGAGAGAGAGAGAGAGTCTGAAACAGGTTGGAACCCAGAGAAAGATACCAGTCGAGGTAGGGCTAGCTCAAGAAACCTCTCTCATAATTGTTGACCAGTGCTGGGGTTGAACTGAGGAAGTTCCTCACCTCCCTCCAGAGTGACATAATTAAAAAAACAAAAAAACCAAAAAAAACTTGCAAAAGCGTCTAGGTGAGGCAGTAGGCACCACCTGAATTCCCCCCTCTTCTTGCTCTCCTTGGGTCTGTTTCTCTACAGAAGGGAAAGCTGGTCTCAGGAGGCCAGGAATGGCTGGCTCTGTTGTGGTGGTGTCAGTCACTTCCAGGGTAAGCTGCCCAGTGTCTTCAAGGCAAACCCCAGGAGAGGAGAAAGTGATAAGAAATTGGAGTTGTGTGCTGAGATAAGGAGAGGATGAACTTGAGATAGGAGAGACGGCAACGTCTGGAGATAGGATCCAGCTCCCTGCAGATAGATAATTTCTTGACTCTCTGGGGCCGGGACTGCAACACACTGCAAACTCAAGATCTATGCTAACCCGAAGCTTACAAGCATTGGGCCCCGGCGCCGGAAGCCTCTGTTCTGCTTACGAGCTGTGACTGCTATAAGTCAAGACCGTGCTATATGTTTTCAGGCAGCAATGAACTACTCAGTCATAAGTTCCTTCCCCTTTTTCCAAAGATCCATTTCAAACAATACTCTTTGGGGCTGTTCTTTGTGCTTTAATGTTCTGTACTTACTCTAATAAATTGTTTTTTGCTTCTAGTTAAATTGCCTCTATACACTCTAGGCAGATAATAAAACATCTCTAGCTACTGCACATCGATGTTAAAGAATTATGTACAGTTCTTCAAAGAAACCGCTGGCTTTGCCCTGCTGGTCCAGCAATGTCTTCTATTAGAACCTCTCTTCTATTTCTGGATGGTAGATCCAGGGTAACTAGTCCATATTTGCAGCTGAGGAATCTGGTTATCCTAGAAACCAGAGAGATCCCAGAAATATGAGGGACGTGTTTCTTTCCAAGCCACCCAGGACCCTGCATTGTTTCTGTTATTTTGGACTAAGCTAAACTTTGGAGAGGGGCTAGTACAAATATGCCCTTCTCTGTCTTCAGGAAGCTGACACAGTTTGAAGAGTGGCTGAGTGGTCTTTTCCCTATTCACTCCACATGATTAGGACACTGGAAAGCTGTCAGGAACTATCGACCGCTCCTAAAGTGATAGGAAACACTTTCTCCTTAAAATACAGATTTGCCTGTGTACCTCCTAACACTGCCCTTAGATGTTAAGTGCTAAAAAATAATCTATTTCTCCATGCAGGTGTTGCTGGCGCTGTGTAAGCTGCTGGTGTAGTCATGGATCTGTAGCTAGAGGAGGAGGACAGAAAGCTAAAGGTTACTAGTGTGGTATAATATGGTAGATATGAATGGTGAAGACCGTTATGTTATTCTTATTCCTTGTAAACCCAGGAAAGTTCTTCTCACGAAGTTTCTGAGTGTTAAGTTATTTTAAGTACTTAAATCCCTGTTTGAACACTAGTCACTGTTCATTCATATCTTGCATGAATGTAAAAGGCAATGATAGGAATGAAGATCTTGATTATGTCACCACTATCTTCCTTGTGTGTTTTTCAGGTAGCTCTGAGGCAATTCCCAAAGTGACAGAAGTTATACCTAAATATGGCAGCATAAACGGAGCAACAAGACTGACCATCAGGGGAGAAGGTATGCCTGCCCCACGTGTAGCCACGCACAAGCACCAAGAATGAGCCGTTTTCCTCTTTTAATTCTGTGGTACTGGATTCCACATTATAATTCCACATAACATAGGGCTTCACACATGCTAGGTGGACACACTTCTCCCCATAGAGATTTATGATTCACATCACTGCCCTGACAAACCACACATCACTGGAATAGTCTTTGCACTTGGCTAGAGTGGCTGAATTCTTCCTCCTTGATAGTAATGAATATTTATTTATTTTAATTAAATTTCATTAATAAATTGAATCAATAAATTTAATTAACATTAATTAATATTAATTTAAAACAAAAGCCAAGCAATACCACCTTAAAATCACCTTGATCATTGAACACTAATTATAACGGCTCATTTGATACTGAGAGATCTGGATTTAGTAGCTAAAGTAAAGAGAAAGGAATTTCTTTAACCCAGCTCTTCAGTTCTTTCCCTTATCCCCTACAGGCCTGGTGCTTTTACTCTTTCAGTTCGTAGTTGAAATGTAACCGGATGTTGGTTTAGAAATAGATGTTAATGAAAGCTATAAGATAACAGAAAACAAAATGTGGGCTCCTTCCTGCTGCCATGTAAGTGCTATCACATGCTGAATCAAGACATGAGTTATGTACGATGCTTCCTCCTCCTGGTCTCAGAAGGAAAGTACAGAAGGTAGATAGATTTAAAGTACACCTCCGCCCAGGAGGAGATGAATGCACGGTGCTGTCAGCCACAAGACTTTTGTAATACAAATGACAACAGAACTCAGACAGTAAGAGTTTTTGAAGAGCCTGAAAGAAACACTTTTCTTTAAAAAAAAAAAAGAAACATTAACAAAAACTCTTTGATCTTTAAAATAAACCTTTGGAGTCAGAAGTTGGCATAGGGAAATGGTTCTTCTGTCATATAAAAATGTATTTGATTACTTGTAACATTTGTATAAAATTCAATACCTCCATGACATGCTTAAAACAGAATAATCTGTTCTTGTGTGGTAAGCAATACTCATAGTGCCCTTTTTTATGTGTAGTGGGAAATTATGCATTTGTTAAAAAATTTTACACATCGTAATCTTATCTAGTTTATATTGTAAAATACCAAGAGATGATGTACTTGGAAACTGTGAGATTTTCATCAGAAATTTAAATGCCAGAAGAGGAAAGTTCAAGTTTAAAAAAAAAAAAAATCAAGACACCGACACCCAAACATCTCCTGCTGCCTTCAACTGTGAACTTCTGGCATAGGAACCATGACCAAAGTTTAGCTACACAAAACCAGACATGGCTGCTTAGGAGTTTTCAGAGGGAACCATTCCTTGGCTGTAATCTTCACTCTTTTGTGACCCTTGAGGCAATTGGGCTCTGTGATGAAAGCATTAAGGTAAATTTTACCTTTTCCTTCACACTCTCTGATTGCTTTGCCAGAGTGTAGAGGTGAGGAGGATCCCATTTGAGTCCGAGACACCTGCAGTCACCCCTGTATGATTTTCCCTTTCTGCTTTATTCACACTCTGTAGCCAACTCATACTCTGTTGGTGTGTGTCTTTCTTTTCAAGCTGACGATAGTTGCTGTTTTTACTATTTTATGAAAGCATATTTAGCTGGGGGCAGGTGGAAGGGCAAATTGAACAAAGCTTTCCTTATGAGACATGAGTATGATCTAGAGCATGTCCTAGTGTGTTGTACAAGACAGAGTCTGGCTGGTGATGACCTGACTTTCATACTTAAATTGCCCTAAGGGAGAAGATTTTATGTGAAGCATTATTATTATGATTTTTATAAAAACGAGTGAAAGGACCTAGGAAGAAACACTTGGAGATGATGAATTTTGTGGAAGTGTGTATATTTTAAGTCTCCATGCTGATTAAATTATATATAGTACATTAATCATGTATAGCTTTTTGTAGGTTAATCATACTTCAGTACTACATTTTTTAAACAAAAAAAGTAAATTTACTATAGGGTTTTGAGTGTCTGCGATGTACACAGCATTTGTATGAAGCAATGATAATGAACCTGCACACCAAAACTTGTGAATTGATATTTTATTTTATAAAACTGATTATGCAAAGACAAGATATTTGAGAAAGTATTGATTTGGAAGTTGAATTCTCTATGATTCCACCCACAAGAAAATTGATTACTGACCCTTCACAGTATCTAAATGACTCTTGGCTCTTACAAGGCCAAGATCTCTTTTTTTTTTTTTATGGATTATTTTGTTCAAAAGGCTGTGCTTAGGGTTGGAGGTTTGTGTAGGTCAGTGGTGGTTTGGTTGACCAGCATACCTGAGATCCTAGGCTCTACCCCAAGCGCTGAAGGAAAAAAAAAATGGAAGAAAATACAACTGGGTTGTTTTTGAGGGGGAATAGATATATGCTATTACAATTTTGGTGTCAAGCCAATGTCTTCTAAACAATGATATCATAGGAGTATCTGCCCTTCTATGGTGACTGAGTTGAAAACAGGGGTAGTCATTTGGGTAGTCTTGTTGTAGCCATGACTGCATTGATTTTGTTGCTTTCAAGTTATATTTTATACTATTTGATTCTCTTTCCAGCTTAGTTATTGTGTCTCTATTTTAAATTGAATTGTTTGGTCATATTACTCTTTATATTTTGGAAAAGATATAGGATTTGGTTCAATCCAACTGGCTTTTAATCAGACTTTACCTTGGAGCTAGTTAATTCTGCAACCATTGGTTTTCTCATCAATGAAATGGGTGTTTTTTTCCCAGTTGCTGGTACTCATGACTTTGGAACAGAGTAACACAATCAAGGTACCTGTTACATAGTCCATATTCTATCTATTGAGTTTTGATTTTTGTTCAAAGCTCAATAGTTCAAATTGAATTTGTAACATGCAGAAGGGATGCTGGAAATTAAGAATGGAAAGTTTTGCTTGTGATATGCTTCAGGATGTATGTTTATGTTAGACACATACTACATCAATGGTAGGTTAATACAGGTCTGACCTTAGAAATAGCTATAATATTAAACATGAATGTGTGAAGCTGTCCTAGGAAAACCATAGAAAAATATAAGGAAAATCATATTTTTTTATTCTTGCTAGCATTCCTTTGTATCTTTCCTCCCCATGGCTTTATGATATTTAAGGGCATCTTCTTTTCATGCCAGCTTTGTGAACCGAGAAACCAAAACAGCCTTCACTGCGCATGACAACAGTCAGCTTAATCAACAGTGCCCTTTTCCATGATAGCAATGTGGGTGTTACCTCTGGATTGCTGCTATCAGTAGAGCCAGCTCTGTGTGCCTGGCAATTCTTGTCTCCAGCTTTTCTTCAAAAGAAAAAAAAAACACATCAATATGTAAGGAATTTCCATCTAAAGCCTCATCCTTTCTGTTTCCAGGGCACACCCAACCTTTCCTGTAATTGTGTGCTCTGGAAAATTCCAGAGGTGTCAGCTTTTTACCCAATGACTTGTTTAAAATGAACTTAGAAATAAATTAACAAATAATCTGCTTGAATTCTTTTTTATTCCTTGGGATTAGGTTAACTGAAGATATACTCTATACTTTTTCAGCATTTATTTTTATTCATTTATTTTCTGCATATTTTTGCCTTGCTTGCTTATCTGTCTGTGCATCATGCATGCCTAGAACCTGTGGAAGCCAGAGAGGGTGTCAGATCTCATGGAACTGGAGTTACAGGTGGTTGTGAGCTGCCACATGGATGCTGGGAACCAAAGCCAGGTCCTTCAGAAGAGCAGCTAGTGTTTTTAGCTACCAAACCATCTCTCCAGCCCCATTATCCATGTCTCTAAGGCTAAATGTATAATTAAAATGTTTAAAAGTCTTTCTGACTGTCTTCACTTTGACTTTCTTTTTTCTGACTTTCTGACATTATCTCTGTGGCTTTTCTTGAACATCTTCACATATGCATGTTTGATATTACAGCTACTTCTAAGGGAAAGCCATTATCTAAAATCCATCATTCTCTAGCATTATGACTGGATGTTGCCCTTGTCTCAGAATGCCAAAACGCAGACCTGTGCTAACCTATCATTGAAACAACATGTTCCTAATACAAAAATAAGCACACGTGTTACATCCTGAGCATATCACAAGTAAAACTTTCCATTCTTTAGTTTCCAGCAAACCTCCTGCAAACTACAAACTCAATGTGAACTCCAAAGATAAGCAGAAGTTGGCAGAAGCAAAAGGGTGGGTTTGCAAGTGCTCCATTTGTTCTTTTCATGGATTTTTTCCCCCACAATTCTATTTTTTTTTAGTAACCGCCTTTATAGTTTTAAAACTTCAAATCATACTATATCATCTTTTACATTCAAGATCTATAGTTGCAGTTGTGTTAATCTGTGCTGAATAAGTGGTTTGATTAATGTTTCAGTGGAGCAATGTCTTTCTCTGTTCTTTGCTGAGTTTCTTCTTTCTTTCATTACTATGCAAGAAAGGAGAGGAGAGGAACTGAAAAAAATAGGGGATGGTAGAAGTTAAACATGGAAACAAGTAATAGTGTTTGCTGGATCCTGTGTTATTTTTAAAAGGGATGTTAACCCTGGACCTAAACATTAGCACTTTTATGACTGACAGCATGTACCAAATGAACTCCTGGATAAAATCTATGGAGCTGGTACCAAGGTAAGAACTATATACACTACTTAGCATTTCAGGCAGTCCAACAGCAGAGATGATGGGGATTTCTCTGATGAAGAGAATAAGAGAGCTTATAGATTAAACTTAAAGTCAGTCTGGCAGGAAGTGTTGGCTCTAGGACTCCAGCCCTGGAGCTCACAGTTCTATGAGAAGGCACTATCACAGACAGCTTTACCTGAGCGAGGCCAGGGGCTTTGGGGAATGATGGGAATCTATCACACAAATTCTTGCTATGTTAAACTAGGCAGTATTGTCATCTAGTAGACCTTTCTGGATATATTTATGATTTCCTAATATTAATTAGTATAATAAACAGAATATTTGTGTCACAGTGTCATTTATATCATTATAAACAGTGTTATACACAGGAATTATAGTTTATTGACCTTTCAGGGTTTACCATGTTTTTTTTATGTTCATTGATAATTGATAATAAGTTATTGTTCTGGGTATATTATCTGAAAATAATTATGTTTGAGATTTAAGCAACTTATAAATGTGCATGAATGAAATATTTCAGTATAAAATACAAATTTGGATAATTTCAAAATCAGCATAAGACAAAACTTTACCGTACCAATAAATATATATATATATTTAAAATTCAAATTTAATGATTTTAGATTTTTAGCAATCTGGACAAAATTTTAAGAAATTAAATTTGAGCCGGGTGTAGCTCTGGTTGTCCTGGAACTTACTCTGTAGACCAGTCTAGCCTCAGAAATCTGCCTGCCTATGCCTCCCAAGTTCTGGGGTTAAAGGTGTGCGCCACTACCGCCCGGCTCTTCAGATCTTAATATTATTTAACATCATGAACTATTTTATGCATCTTCTCCTACAGATTACAACATGGGTTTTAAACTGAACTAAGTAGATATTACCAGTACTATTTATTAGCCTGATTTCATCAAGAATTTTGAGAACATGATCATGGATTATTCATTCTACTTATCATGAAGAAGTAGTGATGTTTTGCTTAGTGATGAGGAGGAGGAGTGTGTCTGGAATTCACGGTATTTGAGGGACTCCAAATGCCTGTGACTCATCAGAAAGAAGGCAATTATGACTTCTGACTCCTGAGAGATGAAGGTTGCTGATACCCTGTTAGCTTCAGCACTGTGTAATGAGAAGCAGCTATAAAGGGTATCAAGAAGAGATATGATCAATATTAATTACAGACTGGAGACTAGCAAGTAGCCATGAGCCTGTAGCTTACCTTCCTAACTCTCTTGTAGTGGATGTTCAGTAGCTTTTAACTGCCTGTCTTTTTCAGTACTTAGATATGAACTGTATTTAAAATGTAGAGCACAAGGCAAGGGATGATGGCTCGTGCTTGTAAATTCCGCCATTCATTTAACTTGAGCACAAGAATCAGGAGTTCAAGGGCAGTCTGGACGTATGAGACCCACCCTTTATTGTTGTTGTTGTTGTTGTTGTTGTTTTTTCAAGACAAGGTTTTCTCTGTGTAGCCCTGGCTGTCCTGGAACTCACTTTGTAGACCAGGCTGGCCTCAGAACTCAGAAATCCGCCTGCCTCTGCCTCCCAAGTGCTGGGATTAAAGGCGTGAACCATCAACCACTGGCCGAGACCCTTTATTTAAAAAGAAAAAAATAAAAGAAAAAGAAAAAGAAAGAAAGAAAGAAAGAAAGAAAGAAAGAAAGAAAGAAAGAAAGAAAGAAAGAAAGAAAGAAAGAAAGAAAGAAAAGAAGAAAGAAAAGAAAATGTAGGGAATAGCAGTTTTGTGCAGTGCCCATACCTGGGGATTCATCTTATAAACAGTCACCAAACCCTGTCCAAACTATTATGGACGAGAAGAAGTGCAGTACCGAAAGGAGCCTGTTATGGTTGTCTCCAAAGGGGCCCAGCCACAGCCTTACACATACAGAGGCAGATGCTAGCAGCCAACCATTGGACTAGGTGTGGGATCTCCAATGGAGGAGTTGGAGAGTGTTCCGGAGAAGCTGAAGGGGTTTACAGTCCCATGGGAAGAACAATGATGTCAGTCACCCAGACACCCAAGACTCCCAGGAACTAAGCCATCGACCAAGGGGCACACACGGTTCCAGCCAAAAATGTTGGCAGAGGAATTCCTTGTCGGGCATCAATGGGAGGAGAGGTCCTTGGTCCTATGAAGGCTCCATAGATGCCCCCAACAAAGGGAAATCAAGTTGGGGGGAGGTGGGAGTGGGTCGGGTGGAGTGGCATATACTTGGAGGCAGGGGGTGGGAGGAGGGGTTGGGGGTTTTCAGGGAATGGAGAAACAGGGAAAGGTTTTAGCACTTAAAAAGTAAATGAAGATTATATTCAATAAAAAAAAAGGAAAAAAGAATGAAAAGAAATATCTTTACTTGGTCCTTTCTTTCTTTCCTTCTTTCCTTCTTTCCTTCTTTCCTTCTTTCTTTCTTTCTTTCTTTCTTTCTTTTCTTTCTTTCTTTCTTTCTTTCTTCTTTCTTTCTTCTTCTTTCTTTCTTTCTTTCTTTCTTTCTTTCTTTCTTTCTTTCTTTCTTCTTTCTTCTTCTCCTTCTCCTCCTCCCCCCTCCTCTTCCTCCTCCTCCTTCTTCTCCTTTTTTTGGTGTTTTTTTTTTTTTTTTTTTTTTTTTTGGTTTGTTTTTGAGAAAGGGTTTCTCTGTGTAGCCCTGGCTGTCCTGGAACTCAGAAATCAGCCTGCCTTTGCCTCCCAGAGTGATGGGATTAAAGGTGTGAGCCACCACCACCTGGCCTGGTCCTTTTTTTCTTAAAGTTACCTTTCCATATTCTTGCTTTTGTTTTTAATGTTAACTTCCCCAAATAGGTTCCTGTTTACTTTGGTCTGTGTGTCTTCTTCATTCTCAATGTTCCCACATGTCTTTGTTGTGCCAAAGGACTTCACTGATGAAATTAAGTAGAATATTGGAGCCTATATAGTATGCCCATAGGAAGCTTCAATATACAGGATTGTGGACTATATACATGAAAGAAAGTGTGATCTCTTCCCTTCCCCATCCTTCTCCACCTGATGTGTATTTTAACAAAAAATTCTCATGAATAAGTTAATTCAAGGCCAATATTTATTTCCTCAAATAGTATGAACATAGGAATAAATATTGAAATAAATCTAACATCCTTCAATACTATTCATTATTACATTATGAATGGTTCTGTGCTGGGTTGTAACTGTCAGAGCTCAAGAAATAGAATGCAATTAATAATAATCTTATTACTTTTGCAGGTTTTTCTCAAGCAAGTCAGTTCAACTATGGAGCTGACAATATTGAATTGGGAAATCATGTGCAATTAGTTTCTTCTTTCCAGTCGATTACTTGTGATGTGGAAAAAGATTCAAGTCATTCAACTCAAATTACATGCTATACTAGGTCTGTTTAAATGTACCTTTAACAAACAGCCTTAGTTTCATCATGACAGAATTTGGTTATGTATGTTGATATTTTAACAATTTGATCATGGTGCCTATTACAGGTAATATCTCTGGTTACCAGTCATTATATTTGATTTCATGATGTTGATATTAGTTTATACCTTTGTTAATGGTTGGTCATAATGCTCTTTATACATGAGGATGCCAAAAACATATACTTTGTTTCCATTCTACTGTTATCAACACTATCATTTTTATTATGATTGGACTCTTCTAAAAGATGAATGGCTACTATTAATAATGATGTGCCTCAAAATATTCAAATCATGCTTTTCTGTTCAGCTTGATTAGCCTTATTCCAATCATCCTATTCTCATTACAATTTAAAAAATGATCATTTTGTATGGTGACATTTTAAGTTCTTTGATATCAGTTCAAATTGATTTCTGTTATTAATAATTTGGGGAAGCATTAAGCCATTTTAAAAATGCAACCTTTAATAGTAACTTAAACACATGCTCCCAAGGGCTTTATCTGCATTAGATTTGCTGCCTGTTTGGGGGTTGTACAATCTGTACTTAAGGCGGAACTTGATCAACACTTTTTAAAAAGCATAGTACAGCATAACTGAATATACCATAGTGGGCACACTCTGCATGATTATTATTTCTTGTTGAGGTATTATTTATTTCACATTTAAAAAATACTCATGCATACCTATAACAAGCATTTGTTGTATGATATTATAATTTGAAATATAGGGTATTTATAATGAAGTTCTTTTTACAATATAAAAGTGGGAGTTACAATAGATCAATTAGGATTTGAGACTTTATTTTAGTAATGATGTTGACTAGAGCATTGGTTCTCATTGTTGCTATATGCTGAATAAAAGTTCCTTCATGTCTCATGTGTTCCTCAATTATTTTCTAGATCAATGCCAGAAGATACCTACTCTGTTAGAGTCAGTGTGGATGGGGTGCCAGTTGCAGAAAATAACACTTGCAAAGGGGCCGTCAGCAGCTGGGCGTGCAGTTTCAGTGTACGTAGGATCTTTTGATTGTCAATAAATGAGTTTATGTCTTTCTCGCAAAACTGGACTTTTAGTTTGTAGTTTTATAGATTGTTATTCATGTCTACTTTCTTTTCTTTTGTAAGTTCACTGCAGTATCGTAGTCTTCAAAGGGCAGAGTGCAATTTCTAGTGCATGAATTCATAACATTTTCTTTTTTTAAATGACAGAATACTTTATTTTTTAATTATTAGATATTTGCTTTATTTACATTTCAAATGTTATCCACTTTACTTTTAAATATATATTAGCAGTAATTTTGTCTTCCATAGTAACACAGCCTCTTTTACTTCTGGTTTGCTTTCCTCTCCTTTACATTAATTTTTCTTTTTAAGATTTATTTATTTATTTTTACAAATATGAGAACACTATTGCTGTCTTGAGACACACAAGAAGAGGGCATCGGATCCCATTACAGATGTTCATGAGCTATCATGTCATTGGTGGAAATTGAACTCAGCACCTCTGGAAGAGCAGTCAGTGCTCTTAACCTCTGAGCCATCTCTCCAGCCCTTTTTTGTTGTTTTTTAATTTATTTATTTATTTTATGTGTGGACATTAGTTTTATCAATAAATTAAGTTGTCACATCATCAATTGACTTTCCTGTTGGTCATTTATTTCTGTCCTTCTAAATTCTGCTCTTGGATAGATGTTCTCTTTTCTTTCTTTCAAGGGAAAGAACTTTAAGTAGTAATGATAACTATTTTTCCTTGTATATAGTTGCTAAGATAACGAGCCTCTCAAATTTAGGATTTTGTAAATGATGGTATAATGAAATATATTTCTTTACTGTCTTATATACTCTTTAAATTTGCACTTAGGTTTTCAGCTGTTTTTTACTGAATATCAACATGCCCCAGTGCTACTTAAGATGACTGATTTTACCCATCAGCTCTGCTCTTTACCTAATCGATATTAATTTTGTTTTTTAAGTACCACTATTTGTCTTTTTCATTAGCTATATCCTATTTTGTTTTTTAGAAAGAAATGACATGTTTATTTGAATAATTATTTCTAATAATCAATGTATTATCTACTGTATGTCTGACAGTATTCTAAATATTTTGTGATTATTAACTTTTAATTCATAACAATCTTGTAATTGGGTACTCATATTATTATCACCAAATTTGGTGCACAGAATTTTATTACTTCTAGTAAACTGCATACCTAGGGAGTTGTTGAGCTTACATATTGATTTAGACCACTGACTCTATCCCCTTCTTCATGTATGTATGTAAGCATGTCTGAAAAGTAGGTGTTGATTTCTAAATTGATACAGTAAAAAATCATTGTAAAGGTGACTTGCTATACAATCTCCTATCCCACAGCTCTGCAGATAGGAAGCCTAATGTGGGTCTGAGTTGTCAAGATGTCTATGAGGGGTGGCATGCTGGAGACTCTGAGGGGAGATCCTGTTGCCTTCACTTCTCTTGCTACTGAATGCTGTCCACATTCCTTGGCTCCTGGTCATCTTCCATTGCTTTAAAACTGGATCAGTCTGGAGGAGTCTACTCACTCCTATGATACATTACTCTCACTTTGCTTCCAACGTGGTTTCAAAAGCAGCTCCTAAGCAATGTTCAGTCCATCTGTAGACAACTTCGAATATCCTGATGTACTCATGTTGGAATGTGGGCACTTTGGGGGACTGGAGTCTTAGGTATTGGGGTGTCTGCCACATTGGCACTTCTCCTGGAGTTATTAAGAATTATACCTTATTGCTCCAGAGGATTGTTATTTTCATCAAGACTAAGTCTTGCTGAAATTTTTCTGCTTCTTCATCTTATGTTTTGAAAAACACTGTTACTTATTTTTATTCAGAAGGTTAACCAAAAGCAGGTCTTAAAATGTATTTTATCCTGGTAATCTTTACTGGAGGGCTCTTGTGATTTAGCCTATACTTCTTAAAAAGGGACAATTATCTTGAAATGCACGACAGTTTTTAGAGAATTAAAACAAGGGTTTGAAAGAGAGAGGTGATGTCCTGAACTTCATTTCTTAAATGAGAAACTATTTTGACAGTCAGATTAAACAGAATATATATATATATATAATTATATAATGTACATATAATTATATACAATATATAATATATTGTAATATATATTACAATAGGCAGACTTTGTCATGAAATTAGCACCAAAAATAGGGGAAGAGATGCTAATTGATATTATTGTTAATATTTTACAGACGAAAAGTTTTAGAACCCCCACAATAAGGAGCATCACACCTTTATCTGGGACTCCAGGTCTGTTCTACATCAGTTGAAATGTTTTGGATTTTGTACCTATTTGTTTATTTTTAGCATATAAAAGTATACTTAATCCATAAATATTATTTTTATGAATACAAAAACAAAGACTAATTTAAAAATTCATTTCAAAGGGTGAAGCTTAATCACTAATAATGTGTTTTTCCTTACCAGAGATTTAGTAGTGTTCATTATCATAACATGGTTTTATTAATTTATAATCCTGGAGAACTATGTGAGAATGCCCTTTACTCCAGCCTGAACTAATGAAAGACTTAATTGTTGTCAAGAATTTTGTATCAGGCATGGTTGCATAAACTTACAAACTTGTAAGTCCAGAATTCAGGAGGTGGAGGCAGGAGTTATCTAATTCACACTGAGCGTTTGTTTGTTTTTTAAAAAAAAATTAAAAATTAACTGATTTTAAATCTTTCTCTTTTCTTTGATGTATGCCATCGAATTTATCTAAGGTTTACTTTTCATTGTGTTCCCTTAAATATTATTTGTTTTATTCTGCCTTTTAAAATATTTTTGAGGAAATATCTTCTTAGGTACCCCCGTTGGGCTAAAACTAACTTTGTAAAACAGGCAGGGCCGGAAATTACAGCAGTCCCTGTTTCTGCCTCACTAGTGTTGGAAGCTCAGGTGTGTGAGTCACCAGGCCAGCTTCTTGGCCTGCTTTAAATGTAGTTGTGTTTTTCCTACTAGGAATTCTTCGTTTCAATGATATAAATGTTCATATTTGACTTAAAAGTGGAAAAATATATTTTGAATGTATAATTTACTTTAAACTTTCTTTAAAGTAATTTTCAATTCTCTTTATCCAAATCTATAGATTTTTAATATCTCTTTATCCTTCCCATTTATCCTGGGCAATAGCATCCTGATTTTATAAATATGACATAAATTTTTATACACTTTCAGGAGTTTTTAAAATGTCATTTTAAAGTTATTTTTATTAAACTTTTGGAATAAAATGGGATTTTTTTCAAGTAAGTTAACCATTAACTCCAAGTAATATTTATTAAGAAACTTTCCTGATATTCATTGTATAGCACCTTCATTGTATGACTATTTAGTGATGGTCATTTATGCTTTGCTGTATTGTAGATATTTCAAACCAATGCTGAAAAATAGGGTTAAACATCATGATACAGACATCTGGATTCTGGTTTGTTGGGAAAATGTATGGGATTGTATAATGTTTTGAATGAGATACTCCCAACCAGAACCAATATGAAGATTTGTTTCGGTTTGCTTTTAGGTACATTAATAACAATTCAAGGCAGGCTCTTCACTGATGTGTATGGAAGCAACACAGCCCTGAGCTCAAATGGAAGAAATGTTAGGATTCTAAGGTAATTGTTCTTATGAAATTATTACAATATTCTTATAACTCATACATCAAATATGATAACCTATAAGTAATAAAGTCCTAATGGTATAAAAGCCCAATACAATTGGATCATACTGGTCAGAGTCATAGAAAGAAAACCATTTATAGTTATGTATAGTTTCTTTTCTGGTCTGATAGCACTTCTGTCTTTGAAGGCAAAGTCAATAATAACTGGGGGTACAGGCAGGGAACATCATTAATGGGGAACCTTAGTACTTACCAGGCATTATACACATGTAGACATACCCAAGCCTTATGAAGATTGCTCAATCAAGGTCAAGAATAGAACTCAAAGCTTCTGCACATATCTACCTGTTTCGTTTTCTTTTTCCTTTTTTTCTTTTATTAATGATTCCGTTCGTGTACATCTTAATAATAATATCCCACCCCTTCACAAACCTTCCATCCCACATCCACCCTCTCCCCCTCCCCTTTGCCTCTATGAGGGTGCTCCCCCCCTCTCCTGCCTGACTGCTCCAGCATACCCCTCTCTGGTGCATCAAACCTCCACAGGACCAAGAACCTCCCCTCCCACTGATGTAAGACAAGGCCATCATCTGTTACATATGTATCTAGAGCCATGGGTCCCTTCCTGTAATCTCCTTGGTTGGTCGTCTAATCTCGGGAACACTGGGTGGTCCAGCTAGCCAGTTGGCTGTTTTTCTTCCTATGGGTTGCAATCCCCTCTCTGCTCCTCCAGTCCTTCCACAAGCTCCCTCACCAGGGTCCCTGAGCTCAGTCTGATGGTTGGCTCCAAGCATCCGCATCTGCATTGGTCAGTTGCAGGCCGAACCTTCAAAGAAATAGCCACACCAGGTTCAGCAAGCACCTCTTGGCAACAGCAACAGTGTGGGGTTTGATGTCTTCTGACAGGATGGATCTCCAGGTGGCCCATCCTTCAGTGTCCGCTTCAGTTTTTGTTCCTGTGTTACCTTTGGGCAGAAACATTTCTGGGATAAAAGCTTTGAGATGGGTGGGTAGCCCCATCTCTTGCCCGGGGGGCCATGCCTATGTACTGGATGTGGTGTCTACAGGTTCTAGCTCCCCTTCTCTGTGCATTTCAGCTAAAGTCATCTCCGTTGGGTGCTGGGAGTCTCTCGTTTCCCGGGATCTGGGACCCTCCAGTGGCTATCTCCAGTTCCTCATCCTCCACTGCTACCTATTTTTATTCCATTTCCTGACCCTCTGTACCTCTCTTCTGTGCCCTCCAGTACCTGATACTGCCCTCCTTTTTTTTCTTCTCCTCCTCTGTCTCTCCTGAGCCCCCCCATCCCTCCAGCTCCCGTGATCATCCTGTTTCCACCGCAATGCCGGGCTGAAGCACCCATAATACCTCCTTCTTCCTAAGTTCCATGTGGTCTGTGGGTTGTATCATGGACATTGTGAACTTCTGGGCTAATATCCAATATCTACCTGTTTCTGGTGCACTTTAATATAGTGGAGACTATTGAAAGTAAGCCGAGCCAACTCATGAGCATCCGGGGTTTTCACTCTTGGTCACTATATTAACCAGCTGTGGGCCAGATGATGAATTTTGGGACTGGCAAAACTACTAGTCCAAAAATAACTTACATTTTGGGCTGCCACTGGAGCGTTCTCCCGTAGCACATGTCAGGTTATCTTACCCCTTTGGCAAATGACTGAAAGGTATCAATCTCCTACCCGAGGAAGTTCAGACTCCATACTCTGGCTTTCACAGTGCTTCATGCTGGCTGAATACTTGTATTATACAGATGAATGGATAAACTTAACTTACCATTTAGATAGCAGATAAAAGATTTATTAAATACTAAAAAGATTACAGATCATATTTTACATATATGGTTTTCTAAAGAAGCAATGAAAATTTTTACTAAATGAAATAAAACTAATTTATCTGATTATAAACTAGAACTCACAATTCAATCATGGTAATATATAATCTTTAACAGCCATTTATCATGAATATGTGTATGTAGGAAAATCATTATAAGAGAAACAATTTATGTACATGATTTAGTGTAGGTAAAGAATGTCTGGTGGTATATAATTGATTCTCACGAATGGCTTATAACTGTTTCATAGAATGTTCTTGGCTATCTTCTCCTATAATGAGACCAGGGATGGAAACTATAAACTTCAAAATGAGACTCTGGGCCAGCAAAATGGCTCAGCATGTCAAAGCGTTTGCAAACAAGCTCACCTGTCTGAGTTTGATCCTCAGAGCCCATGGTGAAAGCACATACATGCATACATACATACATACATACATACATGCATGCATACATACATACATACACAGCAATAATAAATAAAACCAAATGGAAACATAGGAGATTCCTCTCCCTATCATTGGAATTTATAGCTGTACCTTACTTGGAAATCAATGAAACCTAATTTTTAAAACAAAAAAAAATTGTTTGGAAGGAGCCTCAGAGGTCATCCTACCCTAACTCTTGTAGTCTGGTAAGTGAACCTTTCACCTACTGAGATGATGAGAGTTCTGAAACACTCATCGATCTCACCTGCCCCTGTTGTTTATGACACAGAGGCCCCAGGACACTTTATCGTTCTTTGCCTTGATTGCAAAGGGCCTAGGCAGTGGGAACAAAGCCAAGAAATCTTCTACTCATTGGGCCTTGTCTGACCAGACAAAATTCCCAGACTTTTCTAGGTATGAATCGTAACAGACATAATGGACACTCAAATGAGTTGAGGAACTGGTACCTGGTTCCAAGTTTTTGATCTCAAAATTTCAACAAGGAAAATGCCAAAAGATATAAATGTTGAAGGTCAAATGGGATACTATTTTTAAACACACGTACTCTTCTATCAGGGGAGAACACATGTGGGTAAGGACACAGAATACTTGGGTTTGGAATCTTACTGTATCCCTCCCTCACTGGCTAGGCAAGGACAAGCTATGCTATTTCCTGCCTTAGTTTATTCATATGAAAATGGAAGAAAATAGAAGGGTAATAATTATTAAATGATTAACTTTATCTAACAAGAGCTTATGTAAACTGCTAAATTTATTATTTAGTTGGGATAAGACAGAAGGTTAAAGGACAATTTGACTTGACAGAGCTCTATAATGGAAGTAATGACCTGGTTTTTCTTTTTCTTTTCTTTTAAAACCAAATATAATGGTTAAATAAAATATATTTATGCACTTATACATATATGTAACAATATCCAAGTGGCCATGAATTTGAAGGAGAACAGGAAGGAACATAAAAGGGGATTGAGGGAGTAAAATGAGGTAATTATATTTTGATTTAAGAAAATGAAAAACAGATGATGTATTAAAGAACATTTGAAATTTCAGTATTTTCTTCTAGTAGAAATAATTATTTTTTTATAGTTCATATCTGCATGGAGCTTATAATTCAGCTCCCAGAAGTCAGGTGATGTGTTCTGATGCTGCAAATAATAAATTATGTTTTCATAAGATAGTTGTCAACTGTGAACTTCCGGTAGCATTTGGGAATACTATCAGGAGCTCCAACGTTTAGTTCCTGCATATCAAACTTACAAAATTATTTTTATTTGGCTTGCTTAAAACTTTAATGAGAAGATCCTATTTTGTTTTATGCTTTATACCAAAATACACTATGATCTTCATATTGAGTAGTATTTTGAAGAAAATTGTAGGACCTCCAATTATATAAGTTCCAGATTTATAGATGTGTCCCAGTGCCAAGAGCAGGACCCGACACATTGTAATGATGAGTTGACATTTAAGGAGTGAATGAAGGATAGTAAGCAGCTGAGAAAAAAATGATAGCCATTTAGTTTGGTAAAAAAAAAAGTAGAAGTTTAAATAATCTATTAAGAATGACTTAATCTTCTCTAATATTATTTATACAGAATTTATATTGGAGGAATGCCCTGTGAACTCCTCATACCACATTCTGATGATTTGTAAGTAATTACAATGTTTTTTTAATTGAAATTGATATAAATATAATTTGAAATAGGAATCATTATCAATAATGCATAGCTATATGTATTATAATAATTATCTTGTATGTAGCAAATTAGTATTTACTTGTGTAACTGCCTTCTTTATACATGTCTATGTCTTTAATGTAGTATTATACTATTTAGGTTCTAGTATTGCCATGTACTGAGAAATAACTTCATCAAATCATTGTTTCATTTAACAGCACTTTAAACTCCTTAAAGGTAACAAAGATACCAAAATTAATCACAAACTGTATCATTTCAGTGAATTTGATTGAAGTATATTCAATAAAGCGTGAGAAATGATTCATTTTGCTGAAATTTCAGTTGCAGAAATAGCTGCTATCTAGATACCCTACTATAAAGTAATGGGATTTTTTTAAGGGAATAACAGTATCTAAGTAGTAAATATGAACTTTGATGCCAGCCTATCTACGTTGCTAGGTATGGTCTAAAACTCGATCATCCCAATGGAGATACAGGGTCTGTGACATGTAAGGCCACTGGGACTTACATTGGTAAGTGCTGACCATCCTCTTGCCAAGCCGGGTTCCTCCCTGTGTTATTTTCTCCTGGACTTTACCCAGATTATTACCCCTCAAATTTGTAACTTTGCTTTTTCTTAAGGTTTAATTACAACGTAGCACTTTTTTAAAATTTTCTATATTCTTTGTTTACATTCCAAATGATTTCCCCTTTCCCGGTTCCCCCCTCCCCATATGTCCCATAAGCCTTCTTCTCTCCGCCCATTCTCCAATCACCTCCCTCCTTTTTCTCTGTCCTGGTACTCCACTACAATGCTAGATCAAGCCTTTCCAGGTTCAGGGCCCTCTCCTTACTTCTTCATGGGAGTCATTTGCTATGCTAATTGTGCCTTGGGTATTCAGAGCTTCTGTGCTAATTAATATCCACTTATCAGAGATTGCATTCCATGTGTATTCTTTTGTGATTGGGTTACCTCACTTAGGATGATATTTTCTAGTTCCAACCATTTGCCTAAAAATTTCGTGAATTCGTTGTTTTTAATTGCTAAGTAGTTTTCCATTGTGTAAATATACCATATTTTCTGTATCCATTCCTCCATTGAGGGTCATCTGCATTCTTTCCAGCTAAATTTGGATGGCTGAGAAGCACCTTAAGAAATGCTCAACATCATTAGTCATTAGGGAAATGCAAATCAAAACAACCCTGAGATTTCACCTCACACCAGTCAGAATGGCTAAGGTTAAAAACTCAGGAGACAACAGGTGTTGGTGAGGATGTGGACAAAGAGGAACACTCCTCCACTGCTGGTGGCATTGTAAGATGGTACAACCACTATGGAAATCAGTCTGGTGGTTCCTCAGAAAACTGGACATGACACTTCCAGAGGACCCTGCTATACCTCTCCTGGGCATATACCCAGAGGATTGCCTGGCATGCAATAAGGACACATGCTCCATTATGTTCATAGCAGCCTTATTTATAACGTAGCACTTTTCTTCCTCCTCGACGTCCTCCTCCTCCTCCCCACCTCCTCCTCTTTCTCTTTACTGCTTTTCTCCATTAGAAGATTCATGACTACTTCTGCTGTTGTATTTATCTTAACTTTAGCACCTTTTTCTTCTCACTGTATACCGCAAATATATAGATCTTTTAATTCCTTAAGGTTTTATTAGCACACATTAGTTACACATAACTGTTCATTGTGACCTGTCAAACATGTATACAATGCAATTTTCAAATTCACTCCGTTACCATTTCCCTACTGCCTCTAGCCCCCATTGCACAGATTTCAATTCCTGAATGAGCTTCCTCCGTTCTGCCTCTTTGCAAACATTCTAAGCCTGAACATTTCAGATAAGATTGCTTACCAGAACTCCTTCACTCTCAGACCTCCTTTTTCTTCTCTTTGGTAGCCTTATTGCATAGGTTAGTTCTCGGTCATTGCTCTGGGCTGACTATACTCTCCCCTAGATAATATGCTGGGTTAGGAGAAGGACAAGGGCTGTGTGTTCATGCTGTCTTCACCAGCTTGACAAAGCTCCAAACAATTCAATAGCTTTTGAATGAGTGAAAAGATGTCAGGGTAGAACACATATGCATCTTTTATCATTCATTATTTGCAATAATATTTTGTTAGATTTTCTAATTATAACTTCAAAATACCCACTTATATATTTAATGCTATAATACTTTAAAATTTTCATTTCTTTAGGGCTTTATAGATCAAGTATACTTTTTGTAAATTTCTGTAAATATTAATCAGCCTTTAATGTAGAATTATTGTTCTGTTCTGATTGAGAATTTAATTGTGTATTTTAATTAATTCCAGGTCATCACAATGTCAGCTTCATCTTAGATAGTGATTACGGAAGGTAGGCCATTTTATAAATAATGATTTTCATAATTTATTCAAATGGATAAATAAAGTATATATTTACTTTGTTCTATTAATGAGAAGATTAAAGGATTAATCATTTTTCTCACCAAAATTTACATTTAAAGAGTCCATAACTCCTGTACACCCATAACTCGTGTCTCACAAAAACAAACACACAAAATGAACAAATAAGAAAAAAATCCTTTCTATTATGAGAATTGAGCTTATGAAATAATGAAAAGGGACATTTTAAGTGTGATATGAAAAACATTATTTTATGTCTATTTCCTTTTCTGTTTTAATTGCAATTCTTTTAGGAACAAAAATAAAATGTTTTGATTAATGTAAGAATAAATAAAACCTCATGATTAATGTTACCTGATACTTTCCTTTAATATATCCAGACTCAGGATGATATCTGTATGTTAATATCACTACGAATAATATAGAGGTGTTATGTCTCTTAGTAAAATCAGATTTTATTTCTAAATTTCCTAAACCCATCTCAGTACAAAGACTTCATAAAAAAATAATAATGTGCACATCTCATTGTGTTGCAAGCTCATATTATATTTAATAATAAAATGGCACTTTAACTATGTTGTCTAGTTTCATCTTACAAAGAACTTATAAGGTAAGTTATCATCCACCTTGTTTCCCACTAGAAAAATAAATGAATATTAAATAGTTCATCAGAAATATCTCATGAATAGAACCAGCTAATGCATGTGGTTTAAATCTATGTCCTGGATACATCATTCTTTCACTCTGCAATGACTGATGGAGGGCTCAGTACCACATCTCATCATCATCTAAAACTCTTATCTAAGATTCTCACCAAGCAGGACTCCTGCACTCTGGACCAGTTGAAGATATGTGTCATGGCAGCTTTAACTGACCATCAGGAAAACTGTGCATGCTAATGACTCTCATGAGCAGGATCATGGTGTAGTAAACATAAATGAATTGTTTGGCCTCAAATGCCATAATGTATTACATCAAGAAAGTGAGCTAGTTGATGTGTATTTAAATGAGTAATATTATTTAGTATCTGACACTAATGACACCACAGTGAATCAATAATAGATGGGCCTATTGGTTGCTTTCTGGGATTGAAGAAAGGCTCAGTGATTGACATTGTGAACTGAATGGCTGTAGTGCAGTACAAGTAGAGGCTCCTATTCCTGTCAGTGTCACAGGCTGAAGGAGGGATTCAGTTTGTCCCTCCCTGCAGGGAACTGCAGTTAAGTCAAGGTCCAAAACCCACTGTACTTAGAGATTTCTGCTTATAACCACATAGAAGCAAACATTTTATGACAAAATGAAGCCCAGGCTAGATATGTTATTATACACAAAGTATATTAGATCTATTATTATAGATCACATGGTTAGAAGAGAAACACGGAATTTAGTATAATTCAAAACCAAATCGGTAGTAAATATATAAATACATTATAATACATCCTTGGAAATTATTTAATGTGAATAACTTGAATTCACTGTGACTTAATAGCTATTTTGTATAAAAACAGACATTTGTAGAAATAATTTGTAAATTAGGCAGTAGAATTTTACCAGAAGTTTATAAAATTTGTTAAAACCAACAGATACTGAATTTTAAATGATTTCTAGAACCACATAGAGTTTTTAGGCTCTCAGTCTCATTCTTTCTAAGATAAAATAAAATTAATCCTTGCTTCTACATCTATATGAAAAATATTAATTGCCAAATCCATCATAAATCTCTCAGAAAAGCAATTATCCTAAAGTAAATGGTTTGAGTGATCAAGGCTGACTTTGATTGTGTAATGAACACAAATCAATCTGGCACAGTCACAGACTTAGACTCCATTTAAAAGTCCAGCAAAGCCTGATGAGGAAAACTCATGCCTGTGATTTGAACACACGGGGAGATGAGACGCAGGATTGTCATAAGCTGGAGAACCATTTGGGCTGCGTAATAAGACCCTGTTTCAAACATAATCTTTAAAGTTTGCAAACTCATATAATTTTGTCAGGAATACTCCACTAAACTATGAATTCCGTGGTTCTGATTTATAATGCCATTTTCATTCTTTTTAATGTTAGTGACTAGCTGGTTATGGTGGTTACAAAGTACAATCTCAGGCCTTGAAAGGCTGAGACAAGAGATTTACCCTAAGTTCAGGGACACCCTGGGCTACATAGTGAATACCAGACAATCAGAGGTACAAAACGAGACCCTGTCTCAAAATAACTATGGAAAGAAAGAAAATACGTGGTTAATCTTTTTGCATTAATGCCTTATAATTTTAAAAAGTACGTTTCTATATAAAAAATAGTCTTAGGAAGTTAAGGTAATTATTAAAATATGAAAATTTCCACATAAAAACTCTTGGTTTAAAATCACATGGCAGTATTAAAATGTTTTATAAGTTATACATTTCATGTGTCACAAGTTTCAGGAGCAGCCCTGCATGTCAAATGAAACAATTTAAAACACGTCGGCACCGTTACGTATCTCTTAGAATGCCCAATCTCCGAGGCTCTGTTTCCTCAAGAGCAAACAACAGCTGTTTCAAACTGATAAGGTTTAGATGAGGCTGTCTTAATTGAGAAATGCCCAGTCATTATCAATAAATTAGTAGAAATCATCTCAGTGTTATCCACCATAAATTACATTCAAATTTTATTTCAGGAGGCAATTTCCCTCCTCCCTTCAGGAGCAGCATTAATGTCTGAGCTGCAGCGTCTGGCCAGACACAGGGTTCCTGATGCTGGCATGGCTTCAGATCATGGGACGCACCTGGAAATCTTATGACATGAAAATAGACAAATTACGAAGGTCTTCTTAAATAACTAATTTAACAAAGTATTTTCCTGGACACTTTAGTGTTGAGAGTGCACATTATAAAGCCTGGGTTAGATTTATAGCAGAGTTCACTGTCGGCCTCAGCCACAAGACTTGCATTATCCTAGAGGCTATTTCAGTATATAGCGATTAAGATCATTGTGTTGGACTTTTCAGTTATTCTTCAAATTTCTCAGTCATTTATAACCATGACTTTGTTGAAATAATTATGACATCAGTATTAATTTTTCAGGATCCCTTCTTTCCTTTTTAATGTTATAGGTTATGGAATTATGTGTATTATATATGCACACACACATATATATGCATATATGAAAATATGTGTATTTTATACATATATTTATATAAATATATATGTATATATTTTAGAGCTCTTTTTTTGGTTTTTTTGGATTTGGCTTTTTCGAGACAGGGTTTCTCTGTATAGCCCTGGCTGTCCTGGAACTCACTGTAGACCAGGCTGGCCTCAAACTCAGAAATCCGCTTGCCTCTGCCTCCCAAGTGCTGGGATTACAGGCGTGTGCCACCACTGCCTGGCGAGAAAGATGATTTAAACCTAGTGAATGAAACCTTGTTCCCATCCATTTTTATCACATAAACTAGGAACACTGTGCAGTCCATAGTTGGGAGTTGGGCACTGCATTCAAGTGAGCTGTGCTATGGCTCTGGTTCTGCCATATCTTTGACTTAATTAGTGACTTTGTATCTTTGACTTAATTAATTTGATCTTCATCTCCCTCAGGTAGCTTATGTGAAGATCACATGGCACAACATACTGAGTACTCTTAACTCAGTGTTCATACATCCTGGGGAGATGCTAGGCAAAGGGACAGTGTGGGGTGGTGAGGGGAACAGCTCACCCACCTACATCAGAGTCTTCCTGCTGTGTTCTGTCCTCATACTTTTACAGAGAGAGAGAGAGACAGAGAGAGAGGGGGGAGGGAGAGAGAGAATGAGGGAAAGAGAGAGAGAATGAGGGAAGGAGGGAGGGAGGGAGGGAGGGAGGGAGAGAGAGAGAATGAGGGAGGGAAGGAGAGAGAGGGGGGAAGGAAGGAAGGGAGGGAGGGAGGGAAGGAGGGAGGGAGTTGCCTTTAGGAATGAAAGGGAGATATCTGGAGTGAGTATGCAAAAAAAATGTTTATTTGTTTCAACAGGAGTTTCCCAGAAAAAATGTCATATTTTGTTTCATCTCTCAATAAAATTTCAATGTTTCAAACATATGCAGGTATGTGACGTTTTCCTCACTTTTGTAGAGAGAGAGAGAGATTGTACACTACGTTTCATCCAACCAAATACAAGTAATGACAGTTAGGTATAGAATAAATTCATGTACTGTGCCGGGCAGTGGTGGCACACGCCTTTAATCCCAGCACTTTGGAGGCAGAGGCTGGCGGATTTCTGAGTTCGAGGCCAGCCTGGTCTACAGAGTGACTTCCAGGACAGCCAGGGCTACACAGAGAAACCCTGTCTCGAAAAAATTTTTTAAAAAAATTCATCTACTGCTAGGAAATGAACAATACCCACCCAAGGAGGGCATGCAATTGAAAGCCTAACAAAGAACTAGAGCCCCTCAGAGGTGTTCTTAGTGTAACGTTGAGCCATAAACTCATCCCACTAGCAGAGAGAGCACTGAAACACACTGGCCTCAACTTTAGTTGTTGGTTGAGGGCTGCAAATCTCTCAATTTCAACCCCATGCCAATATCACGAGGCCTGTGCTCTTAGTGTGGTCCACAAAAATCCCTTAGCAAACTTTAATTTGATTTAATCGTTTTGAAGGAACCTCAGGTTAAACTACTCCCAAGAGAGTGTCAGGGCAAATATCAAGTCTGCTGGAAGAACTGCCCTTCTTCTGAGGTCAGGAGTAACAGATGAACAGGCAAAGCTTTCAAGGACATTAACAATATGGGGAAAGAGTTTGAGTGATCAAATCAATCGGCTGCGGAAGATCTTGACTTTTTCTTCTGACTTAGTTATTGCAAATTCACATTTAATGATAATGTATAGAACATTTAATGATAATGTATAGAACTGTGAAATAATGATAAGTTTTCCTGAGATTGAGGTAATTTTAGAAAATAATAAATCCAAATGATTTGATTGTGTTAAATAATACAGATTATATGTAAATACAAGAAGAAAATATATATAGAAGCAGTTAGTAATGATTTACTATTTGTCTCAGACTAGGATCTTTTAATAATATAGATAAACCTTTCTGTAATATGTATATGCAAATACATATACTATATATACATATGATACATATATAAACATATACTACAAACACACACTACACACACACACACACACACACACACACACACACACACATGAAAGCATGGTTAAATGTATTTTTCTTTTGAGAAAATATCAGCTGTAAGTCCAATGCCTAGCATATCTGCTGCTTGTGATCATGGAACTCAGAAGGTGAGACTGTAGCTTTTCAGTGAGCTCAAGTTCAGCTGTGACTACATACTCAGTACCAGGCCCTACAGAGTTAGTGTCATCGCCAAACCAACAGGTTGTTCTACAGTTATGTGTTCTCCAAGATCCCATGGGAAGAGAGGTTTCTGAACTTCAATTCTGCGTGTTTTGAGGGAGTTGGTAAGGGGAGCTGTTTGTGCTCAACTCAGATTGTCTCTATTTTTTCTCACTCCACCAGTCACTCTCCACCCCTGAGGACTTGGTCAGAGCTGTGCTATCAGCTGAACCACATTAGCGAAAGCTTGAATTAATTCATTTGCCATCCATTTTGAGGCACTCTGAGGCTTTCTTGTCTTAGACTTTCTGACTAGGATATATGGAAATCTTTGTAAAATGGAGAAAATTGAATTAATGTGTAATATTTGCATCTTACAAAATGTGCTGTTCTTCCTCAGAGGTCATGATGGTCTCGCCGTCAAAGGGCAGCACCGAAGGCGGCACCATATTGACCATACACGGGCAGTTCTTCGACCAGACTGATCTCCCAGTGAGAGTGCTTGTTGGAGGTATATTTTATATATATATACTTTTCTTGTACTACTTTATAAGAACAAGTCCTGCCTGTCTTTGTCAGTTTGTATGGACAGTTGCCTCATGGTGGTCGTCTATTTAAAGGTGCCTATTTTCACTCATTATTTGGTTCTGGAGGGCAATATTCTTCTTGTTGCAATCCTGTTCCACTGGGATTTGAGTTCCAATTGTGGCAGCAGAGAGCATCTTGGCTGCTACTCTCCAACTCCTCACCATGTCTGAGGACACGCCCTTTGGGACTTTCTCTTAAACATCCCTTTTGAGCTTCACTTACCTTTCAATGACTTTGCTAGTAATGGGGGAGATTTCAGTTGTCATTTGCAGATACTCTTGACCCTTCTTCTGCACTCTTCAAGCATTAGCAACAATTACTGGTGCTTTTGGACTCGGGAACATCATTAATATGCTACCCGTTTATAAAGGCAAGTGGAGCTTGGCTCTCTGCTGACACATTACTGTCATTTGTCTAGCTCTCTCCTGAGAAAAGGAACTACACAGCTATTACGGGTCCTTAGATCGATGTAGTGGTGAGGCTCCTCCCACTGAGTTACAATGACATTGCATTACTTGATAGCAGGGGCAGATATCTTCCCGTGCAGTGGGCACATACGTTCCCTGCTCTAACCCTATTTTCCAGCCACTTGCTGCCTTTTAAGGTTCCCATCTGTGACTCTGCCAAAATGGTACACCTGAAGTTTAAATATTCCAGGTCACCAAAAGGAAACTTGGCAAAGATATACTTCTGTATCCCCCTTGTTCAAACTTTTAATATACTGTGATTGCTGTTTTGAAAATACTCAGCATGGACTGGCCTTATGTTGGTGTCTAAAATGTAGGTTCTTCTACTAAGTGCAGTGCAAGTGTATTTACATGGAAGTGCCAGTGTTCCTCTTGGGATCCTTGTCTGTTTTGCTCTAGGTCTACCTATTAAAACACCGTTTATACATTGCTGAAGAAATTGAATGAAGGTACCAGCTTTCCACTTAAGAGCATTGGGAATCTCCTACCTTAACACAATCTGAATCTCTTCTGTGTCTGATTCTCAGTAGAAAAACAAACTTGAAGTCTTTCCTTTGGACTCAGAAACAACATGTTTGATACTTACATGTAGTTTTATCCTCTTTCCCCCCACATTTTTCTCAGAAATAATGAAATTTTCTATCTCAGATATTTGATATTTGGCCAGGAAGTAATTTTCTTTTGGTAGAAGTGTAAAAGCTAGTGAATTACAAGCCTGCTGGAGAGTGTATGAAGGACACAGAAGCCCTAGCTTTGCAATTTGATTATAGAAATTTTTCATTAAAAAAGCATTTCTAGGGTTAGAGAGATGGTTCTGGTATTAATAATACTCAGTGCTCTAGCAGTGGACCCAGATTTAATTTCCAATACCTAAATGATGGCTCCAAGGTATTCATAACTCCAGTTCCAGGGAATCTGATGCCCTTTTCTGACCTTTCCAGACATCAAGCAAGCATGTGGTGAACTAACATACACACAAGCAAAACAAACATAAATTAAAATTAATAAATCTAACAAAACCTTTTAAAACCATTTTTTTAAGATAGGCTGGTGTGTTTTGCATTTGAAAGCATGTTCATAAAAGTTCTATATTTTGCTTTTGTATAGGTCAAGACTGTGATATTTTGAATGTCACAGAAAATAATATATACTGCAAGACTCCTCCCAAACCACATGTCCTCAAAGCTACATATCCAGGTAAGTTGCCAGAACTGAGAAATGCGGTCTGCATCTGCAGAAAAAATATTATTGATATATATTCTTAGTTTAAAAATATTAGCTGAACTTTTAGGAATTTGAATAAATTTCCTCAAAGCTTTCCAGCTTAAATTTTCTAGGTTCATAGGTTCATAGATAATTTTATAGCAGGCACTTTACCAACTGGGCCATCTCTGTAACCATAAGAAATGTTTGTGTTAAAATAGCTACATCAAACCCTGTCTCAAAAAACAAAAAACAAAAATAGCTACATCAAAGCTATGCCAGTAGGGGAAAACCAATCACAGCTTCTAACATCTCTTTGTAAAATTGCATGACTTTATTGGAAAAAATTGAATGGTACATTTATTTAAATTCCAGTGTGACTATAGGCACAGCTATTGTGGAAAATTTAATAGTCCACAAGGCCTCAACAAGGCACAAAAAGCTACAAGCAATTCAGGAATGCTAAGACTGGGAGAAACTGTCTTCACCAGGGAAGAGCACACCAAATAGTTATCCAATACCAAATGGTCATCCCTGAAAACATGTAAATAAGTTACTTTATGCAGACTGAGCAGGTCATGTTTAGGAATATATGTGTATATACACATGCAATATCAATTAATGAAAAGGAGGCATGAATTTGGAGAAGAGTGATGAGGGGTGTATAGAAGGATTTTGAGGAAGAAAAGGGGAGAAATGTTCTAACGGAAGTATAATCTCAAAAATAAGAAATAATGCTTTTTATGAAAGGATTAAAAATACTTTTTTTCCATGCTTAACACTGTAAATGTGGGAAATTAAATCTTACTGGTTTAGAACGATCTGGCACAAAAATAGAGGAAAAGAATGCAATTCAAAGTTCTTTTCGGTCTTTCTTGCTATATTCATGTAAAATGTCCATGCATGACCACCCTGTGTTTTGCATCTTTAAATGCAATTGGTAGTAGCAGCAATTGCATATCTTTTATAGTGAAATAGGTCAATTTCTGTTCTCTTTCACTACACCTGATCCCCATAATATGTTTTAAAGTTTGTGTTGTTATGAATAACAGATCTTAGAAGAAAAATGCAGGGAAATCTGTTCTTTATCATGTCTCGGGTGTTTGTAGTATAACACATTATTATTTGTAGCCTCCTAGACCTCCCTGATTTGAATACTGGGTAGAAGTTCTTAATTTACAAAATAATTTTCTCATGAGTGATTGATGATTCAGGGAAAGTTGTGTATCCGTGAACACCATAAAAGGCTGACTTTCACTGGCTCAAGTTATTTTTTCCCCCAGCAAATTCAAATGAAGAGGATTAGCCACCATTTCCCAGATGCAAACAAACCGAAAGAAGGCATAGGCCTGGTGGTGTTACATTTTTTTAGGAATAAAAGAAAAAAGATTTTGACAATTCATTTCTGATTGAAAAAATACTAATCCAGAGATTGAAAAAATACTAATCAAACACATGTAGTTACACTGAATCAGGAATATTCCCTCTTGAGCCTATACAAGAAGCAGGTGACATGTTAATCTACAAGTTGTAGGTACACCAAATTGAGAATATTTCCCCTTTGATTCTATCTGATGACAAATGGCATCTTGATGTAGAATCAACGTTTTAGAAAGCAAAAGCAAAGACTTCAAATGCTGAGAGAAATATTAAAATGTAATGTCAGTACTTTTACTAGCAACTTTGCAAGTCAATTATAGAATAGCTTTCATTGGAGAAAATGATCAGGCCACATTTTTGTAACCAAATGGTTTTAGTTTTGAAGCTTCGGGTCTTTACTTCATGAAGCCTAAGTCACACAGTAGAGCAGCATCGTACAACTACATGTTGTCATCTTACCTAAAGAAGTTAAGCATAAAATAGTTAAAATGCACAGTGTATGCCACTCATACTGTTATTTCCTTGTTTAATATGGCTGGATCGTCAACTCTGAAAATTAAGCAATAATAAAGAGTAGAATTCTCTAACAGCACTCTGCCTCTAGGATCAGGTGAACGTCAGGTCTGTGAAATTGTTTACATACCTGCTATAAAAATGCAAACTGATACAGAATCTCAATAACTGTCACCAAATGGCCTATAGAGACATTCCATCATGATCTTGGTGAATAATGTCATCTTTTGTATTACTTTTAGGTGGAAGAGGCCTAAAGGTGGAGGTCTGGAATAATAGCCGACCAGCACATCTTGAAGATATCCTTGAATACAATGAGCATACCCCAGGGTACATGGGTGCCATTTGGACAGATTCTGCTTCCTATGTTTGGCCCATAGAACAAGACACATTTGTTGCACGCATCAGTGGATTTTTGGTGCCTCCAGATTCTGATGTTTATAGGTTTTATATCAGAGGGGATGACCGCTATGCTATTTATTTCAGCCAAACTGGTCGCACAGAGGACAAGGTGGGGAACATTCCAAATGCTATTGGCACACATTTTCGGTCAAAGGTTTTGTGGGTGGGTTGCTCTCTTTATACATTTGCTGGGAGTCCTGCCTGGCTGTACAGGAGAAGGCCACCTCAGGCTCCATATCCCCACTGGCTAGGTGTCTCACCTAGAATCACCCCTATAGACTCTAGTTGGCCTCCCCAGTCCCAGGTCTCTGGAGCCACTTAGAGACACCTTCTACCTGCCCATGGCCAATTTCTCTTCTCTTTCACTTTACCTGATCCCCCATTCTCCTCCCCATAATATTTTTAAAATTCATGATGTTAAAAATGACAGATCTTGGAAGAAAGATACAGATTTTCATGTTTTCCTACTGATAAAATTTCTAAAATTGAAGTCATGATAAATGATAATTAATTGTTGAAAAGTTTTAGTCTAAATTTTCCTTCTCTCTTTCTGGAATAAGGTGAGGATCGCATATTACTCTGGAAATGCCAACAGTTATTTTTCAAATTCAACACAAAGATCAGATGAGATTCATCTTCAGAAAGGAAAAGAGTAAGGGTTTTTATCCTTGCATTTAAGTTACTATGTGTCATTTAAAATGCAATCTTATACTTTAAAGCATTTAATTTGCTTTTATTGGTACACACAATGGTCTATTGGCTTAATTTACAGAGTTAATCATTTTCAAAAACTGGGCACATTGTTCACTGTAACAAGCTTACCAAGCACGCACAAATCTCTAGGTTCTGTATCCTGTACTATAAAGGTATTTATAATTGCTTATTTTCCATGTTTTTGATAAATTCAGTTCTATATTTTCAAAAATACTGACATTAAATGAAGGAGGTAGGTTTAAATTAGAAGAAAGGTTATATTGTTTCACATGTTGGGCGCCACTGTAGCAGTACCCAATTAAATGTAGCAGTACCCAATTAAATGTAGCAGTATCCAATTAAATGCTCAAACTGATCCTGGCTGTGGTGCATTTTTGTCTATGTGCCCCAATGTTCTGAGTTCCTGAATAAAAGGCACACACACACACACACACACACACACACACACACACACACACAGAGAGAGAGAGAGAGAGAAAGAGAGAGAGAGAGAGAGACTTATATTTTGATAAGTCTTAAACAGCTCAACGTCTGGGCGACTTCCTAACCTCCATCATGCTAATTGACTTCCCTCTGACGGAACCAAGTTATTACTTACCAAACTCTGTATTTCATCTCTGTTGTCCTGGACTCAGTCGGACAGCCCTCTTGGAGCCTCTATTCTCCGGCTTTTACATAGTGACTATATTCTCTGTCCTGTACCTTCTCAGGCATGACATCTTTCCTCTCAGTCTACTGACATGGCAGATCTTTCTTCTTCCTTCCTCTCTGTCCCTAGCCTGAAAATCCTAAAACTCTCTCTTCTGTTCCGTCCAGCCATTGGCTGTCAACAACATTATTTACCAATGTGAACCAACTGGGAGCAGGGTTCTCCAGTGTCTTATGTATAGATGTACAGATTCTCACATAAACATTTTTGGTAATCAAAATTGACATAATATAAACAACATTAAGCCAAACCCACCACCGTTTCTGATGTTTTAATTCATGGTCCCTAGATCTTATTCCTGGCCCAGTGCACCATGGCAGAAAGTGTGTAATGAGTGGAGAAAGTCTATTCACCCCACCATACCCAGGAAGAAAAACAAAAGAGAGATGTGGACAGAGGAAGAGAGGCTCAGTGTATCTCTCTCTAGGATATGTCCTCAAAGACTTTCTTCTACTTAGCTCCCCCTGCTAAAGGCTTCATTTCTCTAATAGTGTCATAGGCTCTCCACTATGTATTTATCATTTGTCCATTTGGGGAAAACTAAAGATGCAAACTATATCGAGAACTTTCTACCTCAGACTATACAGCCACTGATCTAGAGGTCATGTGATAAATGTAGCCTAGTTGCTGTTCTCTCTGCAGCTCTAAATCTCTTCATTTAAACTATTCCTGCCCTCACTGTTGGATTCCAGGGAGTTATTGTCATGGTCTGCCATTGTATTTGCTTCAGTTTCTTAAAGATAGGGGCTAGTACTGTCTCTATCAACTTATTTATAATTTAGTAACTTTCGTTTGAATTCTTGGCATTCACCTTTTTTGGAAAAAAACATTTCATGACGTGTTTTGAGGAAAATATTTATTGTCTTAACTCTATTTCCTAGATATTACATTGAAATCTTGCTGCAAGAGTATACATTGAGTGCTTTTGTTGATGTTGGACTCTACCAGTATAAAAATGTCTTTACCGAACAGCAGACAGGAGATGCACAAAATGAAGAGCAAGTCATCCAATCTCAGTCAACAGTTACCCCGGAAGTACAGGTTTGCTGTGATAATGAATTAACTATACTGAAAATCAGTATGCAATACTCAGGATTGTCACTAGAATATTTGCCTAACACTTGTGAGGCTCTGGGTTCACTCCCTGTCCCTTAAAAGAGTAAATTCATGGTGGCAGTGTCCATTTGGTCATGACATTATATGTTTTAGGAATGTAATTTTGTAGAAATTGAGGTTCCTCTTGAAATATCTATATTAGAACCATAAGGCTTTTATAAGACTCATTTCAACATTTTGTTAAATATCATTTACAATACAATAGAGCAGTTGAGAGGCACAGAATAGCCAAGTTACAATTATTTCAAGTTCTTTTATGTCCGTATATTAATTTGTTTTCTTTATTTGGAAAATAGATTATAACATTGGAAAACTGGGAGACAGATGATGCGACCAATGAAGTCCAGCAGGTCACAGTAACCAGCCCATGTGTGGAAGCAAACTCGTGTTCACTTTCCCAATATAGATTTGTCTACAACATGGAAAAGACTGGTAGCTATACTAACAAGAGAAGTATTTGCCTTTATGTATAAGCATATGTATAAAGTTGTCACTCTAGCATAATAACAATTTAGAAACTATAGCTTCAGGAGTGTGCTAGACAAAAGACAAGAAACATATAAAGAAAGGGTTCTACTGAGATTAAAATATAGCAAACAAATTTCAGGCATACCCCATTGCATTTATTTATAAGAATAATAATACTTTCACACCTAAAAGCATATGCATATTTATATGCATTTGACTCCCATGTATAAGTTTAGAAACTAGGAATCTAATTTATTATAATACAGAATAAATACATCTTTCAATTTTTCTCTAGTAACACATCAATAAAATGCTAATTTGTCAGTAAATAATGTATTTCTGTATTAATAAATCCCAAACAACTAATAATTCTAGACAACTGTTTTTTGTTGCCATAGTCAGAATTATCAATTAGTGCATGCATTTAGTGCAGTTATTTTTGTGTCTTTTATCAAAGACAATACTAACCAATTCAACAGTCAACATAACTATCCTGGATCAGTCTTCTGCTTATTAACTTTAATGTGACCAAGAAAAATTTAAATGCAAGACATTATTTTGGCCTACAATAGTCTAGAAAGACTTCATATTTTCTGTTTTCCTTTTTAAATTCATCCAAAGTCTGGCTGCCTGCTGATGCTTCTGACTTCATGTTGAAATCAGCTTTAAATGACCTTTGGTCTATAAAACCAGATACAGTTCAAGTGAGCAGCAACAGGGATCTCCAGAGCTATATCTACACAATAACCTTTTTATCAACTAGAGGTAAGCTGTGTTTCATTTGTATTGTAGATCACAGAGAAACTTTGACACTTTAGGAGACCTTAACAAATACATGGTAAAGTCTATCAGGGTGTATTTACAAGACTGTACACAATAGAGAAGGGCAGTGGAATTCCACTCTTTAACCAAGTAAGGCACCTTATACACAAGCTCTTGAATGTAAGCTGTTATTGGGAATTGACTTTATACTCTATTGACAGCCAACAAACTAGCAGTTTTCTGCACTGAATAGATTTCTGCAATAAATATTTGCATCTAAAAAGACTAAATTAATGTTTTGAATACCCCGGTGCTCTTTACTGCCTGACTCGATTGTAATGTGCACTTCTTATTAATGTTTCCTCTTAACCCATAAGTAGCATTTAAATGAATCAAATGTTATTTTGGCTTTTTTTTTCTGTGAATAAATCTACTCTACTGAAATACTCTTCATCTTTCCTAATTCCTCCTTCTTTTATGTTAATGCAACTCCAAATACAATCAATTTAGTTACAGTTGAATGTCTCTTTTTGATGTATGTGTATTGTGTTCATTATCCTTTAAAATTTCTATTTGGTACTTCATACAGGAGACTTTGATCTGCTTGGTTATGAAGTATTTGAAGGAAGTAATGTCACACTGAATATCACAGAACAAACAAAAGGAAAACCCAGTTTGGAGACGTTCACATTAAACTGGGATGGGATTGCGTCTAAGCCCCTTACCCTGGGGTCATTGGAAGCTGAAGTATGTTCCATGAACATTCTACCACAAATTTCTTCTGGATCCTTTCACAGTTCCTACTAGCCATTTATAGGCAGATGTGAAAGGTCATTGCCTCAAGATATCAGTAAAAAATCACTTAACATTCGGTTAATTTGATGGAATATGTATCATAAATGATTCTGTCTCACATTGGCTCAGAGACAATACAGTGTGACAACTCATTTTTCTGGAGAAAGGATCTCAAATATATCTCCACCATTCTATGCTTATGTGGGGAGCAGTTACGACTCTACTTACACCAGTATTCTCCTTCACCTTAAATCCAAATTAGGAGAGACCTTTAGAGATGAAGGAAAGCAAAGACTTTTTTGTGAAACTTAAACACTTCATTATTTAATTGAAATCAAAACCATTTAGTCTTATATAAATAATACAATAATATTAATAATATAATTATATAATTAATAATTAATATAATATAATATAATATAATATAATATAAATAATTAAAAACTTATATAAATAATACATCAAGGAGATGTAATACATTCTGCTACTGCCTTGGCCAATTCACTGTAAGCAAAGAAGGGAGGAAATATGCCAATGACCAAGAAAATAAAAAAAATTCTTTGACCCATGTCAAAGAATAACCCATGCTATGTAGGGGTAGAATAGGGGATGTGTTTAAAGAAAGCATGTTTGTGCATTACCTAGTCTTGCAAAATGTGTGTACAGTGAGTTTCAGTTTGTATTTGCTTGGGGATTAACTATTATGCATTGCCTTTAATTACGCCTTTAATTCCTAAACAACAATCAATTTTTGTGCTTCACTAGACAAATAAACATGAAGGTTATAAGACTTGTGTGTAATAATTCCCATTTAATCTGAAATATTTAGTATTTTAGATAATTGGAAGTTTAGGCATACAGGGTTTGATATGTTCTCTTGAAAAAACATTTGAGGATATAGTTTTGTTCTAAGAAATTTTTAATTAATTTTGGAATTATTCATTTGGAATATGTTTATTAGGTAATTTTTATTTATTTTTTATTGATATCTTTAAAACACTAGTTAATAAAATGCCTGCATTATACAAAAGTATATAATAATAGCCAATTGGACATAATTACCCTAAAAAAAAAAAACCTTGATAACATCAAAGGACACTTCAAGAAATCACACATTAGCTTGAAAATTCTTTTTTTAAAATTTATTTATTTTTATTGTATATCATCTTCATTTACATTGCCAATGGTAAAAACCTTTCTGGATATCTACCCTCCCCTAAGACCCCCAACCCCTCCCCTTCCTCTTTCCCCCTGCCTCCACATATATGCCTCTCCACCCAATACATTCCCTCCCCTCTGCCCACGGTTTCCCTTTGTTCAGGCCTCTGTTGAGCTTTTACCTGAACAAGGACCATTCCTCCCACTGATGCCCAATAAGGCCTTCCTCTGCCACATTTTTGGCTGGAACCATGTGTGCCCCTTGGTTGATGGTTCAGTCCCTGGGAGTCTTGGGGCATCTGAGTGGCCGAAATCATTGTTCTTCCCACGGGGCTGTAAACTCCTTCAACTCCTCTGGACCATCCTCTAGCTCCTCCATTGGGGACCCCATGCCCAGTCTAATAGTTGGTTGTTAGCATCTGCCTCTGTATTTGTAAGGCTCTGGTGGGGCCCCTCCGGAGACTACCATGGCATGCTCCTTTTGGTATACACTTCTTGTTATCCATGGTAGTGTCAGGGTTTGTTGACTGTTTATAGGATGAATCCCCAGGTAGGACAGTCTCTGGGTGGCCTTTACTTCAGTCTCTGTTCCACACATTGTATCCCTTATTGCTCCTGTGACTATTTTGTTCCCTTTCTTAGAGGAACCGATGCACCCTTACTTAAGTGCTCCTTCTTCTTGAGCTTGGTGATTAGCTTGAAAATTCTTACAAAATTATAGATAAAAGTATCCTAATTGTGGCTCACATGGGAATTATCTCATGAAAATATTCTGATAGAAAACTAATTAGCCAAATTAATAGTAGAGTTGCTGATGCCCTAAATTCATTAGAAAGGACCTACTGAAGCACATACTCCTCATTTAGTTTCAGGTAGCTGTGGAAGAGATGGTAGGTGCCAAGTGTCCACCAGAAATAGCACATCTGGAAGAAGGATTTCTAGTGAAATACTTCAGAGACTACGAAACTGATTTTGAACTGGTATGTAATGTTTGGTGAACCTTGAAAGATACTGAGTAAATTTTCCTATGAGTATTTGAGATTTTGTGATTTTTTTTTTTCTTGAATTAGCATTAGTTGTCAGCACTCTTCTGGGTCAAACCGCAAGGTTCTATTTAGCATCTTCCCTAAAGTTAAGAGGAAAGCGGTGCTTTCAGTGTAGACAATGGACACAATGGATAAAGTTAAGAACTTTGGGTTATGTTTATGTGTTTTCTTCATATGATTGAAGAATATGTTCTCTTCCTCCCTGGCTTCAGACCATAAGTTTGTATTGGAATAAATTATAGAATGGGCTATAGTAAATTCCTTTTCTTATGCTTTTGACATCATTTAGTCAATTATTACAGTGCTTACCTATTCTTGTTTGTTTCTTGATGAGATAAAAAAATTGTTTAGTAGTTAGAGTATTTTTAAAAAATAACATTCTATTTTTTCATCTGAATACTTGAGGATGCTAAGTGGCACTTCAAAAATATCAAATGTAGGTTTAGGGAAAGGGGCCAGTGAATGAAACACTTGTAAACATGTGAGCACTTGAGTTCATATTCCCAGAACTCATGTAAATCTAGACATGGCGGTTGAGTTTCCATAATCCCAGTTCTTATGTAATGAGATTGGAGGTAGTGACATAAGAATCTCCAGACATTCACACCAGCTAGCATGTATATGCAACAGCAAGGAGGTCCTGTCTCAAAGAAGGTGAAAGATGTGGACTGACCTTTACTAATGTTCCATGACACATAAACATGCTTGTACACAAATATGCACACACACATACTCAAAGATAAAATATAGGATCTAGGTAATTAAATGAATTAATAATCTAGAAATAACTATGAATCATTAATATATTTCATGATACTTTACATTAACAGACTTATTAGCAACAAAATGGAGGTTTTTACAGCTTAGTAGCAGCCTTCTCAACTTAATGTATAATATATATTTGAATGTAGTCCTAATGACTGTAAGAACTATGTTCTGTTCCTCACTACTGCATTTCCCATCACCATCCCAGTATTCATTTCTGTGCTCTGCTTAACTTCAGCTATATACATTTTCCAACACCAGGCTCCTCCTGTCTTTGATATATCACACAGATGTTTATCCTCTGAAATCTGTTGATCCTCTCTCTAATTTGAACAATTCCTGTTTATCTTTAAAGGCAATTCATTTACCTCTTTTGGTAGATTGCTTTTACATGAGCTAGATGCCTGTCACCAAGAGTAACAGAATCCTTAGCTATTTTGTCCCTAGTGTTACCCACTTCATATAAGGATAGTGTTCTTCATCACTTGAATTATAAAAAATACAATAAAAACAAAACAAACAAAACACTGTTACAGGGTAATTACTAAATAAATACTCATAGAAAATGAAAAATATCTTTAATTAGCTTGTAGTATAAGAAAGATGATAGGATTGGAAAACAGTCATATAGAGGCACAATGAATTGTACAAATTGGGATCAGAATGAATGTTTGAAGGATTTCATAGGTGGGAGAGATCTTTTTACATCACAATACTGTAGAAGAGGATTAGAGTAAGACCTTGAATAACTTAGTTGCAGATGTTGTAAGAAACGCAAGACAATAAGTCATATTTTTATTTGAAATATTGTTGTTTCTATAGGAACATATTAATAGAGGGCAGAAGACAGCAGAAACAGATGCATATTGTGGCCGTTACTCCCTGAAAAACCCAGCTGTTCTTTTTGACTCAACAGATGTTAAGCCAAACAAATCACCATATGGAGACATTTTATTATTTCCTTATAATCAGGTGAGCTTGTGAAAATTATATGCTAATTGAATCTGGGAAATACCCAGCTAATATAATTTCATGAAAATTTAAGACTAAGAAAAGTGCTTGCCATGTTGAATCATGTCATGTTGGACAGGAGCAATGATTCATATACTGGCTTCTGTGATCTTTCTCCTGGTGATTCTCAGAAGAAAAAGAAGGAAAAAGAGGAAGGAGGGAGAGAGCACTAGCAAATATATCATCATGTTTTATGCCTTATGTTATAATTTTATAAGACATTTTATTCATAAATTTTAATTGGAATTTATAGATAACTCACTCTCATAGGGTGTAAAATATCTTCTATATTTAAAAGGAAATAGCATCAAAGTATACAAAGACACTGTTAAGTCTTGTCTTCCATAAGAGGATGTTCCCAATTCTCTGAAAGCTAATTAGTCAAAATATACTGGTTTGTTTTGTTTTTAATGGTCTTGTATATAAAACATTCAATAAATAAGTATTCAAATACTGATTTGTGTTGTATTGATTTGAATTATTATAACACAAAACAATTGTAAAATATTGTTATTGACTCCTTTCATATTTTTATGTAGTTGTGTTTAGCATACAAAGGATCTCTGGCCAACTTCATTGGTCTGAAGTTCAAGTATCAAGACAGTGGCAAGATCATTAGAAGTGCTGATGTGAAATTTGAACATAACTTTGCTTCTGGAAATAAGTAAGATACATCATGGGTTCAAACAAGTTACACTACTATATATATATATGTATATATATATGTATACATATACATATATATATGCTCTCATTTCTTTTGCTCACCATGATCAAGTTGGCTTCATTTTAGAGGTACAGGAACAACTCAACATACGCAAATCAGTAAACTTAATGTACCACATGAATAAAGAACAGAAATCACAAGACACTTACAATAGGCACAGAAAAGACTTCTGACAAAATTCAGAATTTCTTCATAATAAAACTCCCAAAGAGATTAATACAAGGAATATTTCATAACTTAATAAATGATACATATGATAAGCCTATAGGCAACAATATATATCAAAAGGAAAAAACTCAAAGCATTTCCACTAAAATTAGACCCCGAATTTTTATTCTATTTTCTACATATTTAACATAATAGCTAATTTTACCCTAACTTCATTTCATTAATGTGCTGTATACCAATTGTGTTTCTCAACTTCCTACATACCATGATAGGAAGTTAGTTTACATCTCTACAGCTAATACCAAGGCTACAAAAAAATCTATATATGTAGACAACACTAATCTTTCACTGACAGTGAAATCATTTGTTTTATAAAATTTGGGAGGTAGGATTTGCTTATATATGTGTGTACATGTACCTGTGGGCATGTGTGGAAGTGTGTGTATGTATGTAAACTACAGGGGTTAACACTGGGAATTTTCTTAAGTCACACTTTCCATGTTATTTTTGAGATGGGATCTTAAAGTGAACCTTGAGTTCACCAGGTGGGATAGACTTTAAAGGCGATGAACTCCAGAGCTCCCCCTGTTTCTGCTCTCCAGTACTGTCACTAAAGACTGTGGCGCCCATGTTTTACAAGGATGTTGGGGAACCCAGACCCCTTTGCTTGTGCAACATGCATTTTCCAAATAGAGCCATTTCTCTAGCCTAATACTCTTTAAATTGTAACACCATTTAGATTATGTGTGTGTGTGTGTGTGTGTGTGCATGTGTGTGCCTGTGTGTGTAACAAATTTAAATATCAGATTATTCAATATATTTCAGGTGGACCTACACTTGCATAGATCTTCTAGATTTCTTACAAACCAAATATGCTGGGACAAGTTTTTCTCTACAAAGGATTAGCTTACAAAAATCATCAGAATTCCAGTCCATTTATGTGGATGCTGTATACATTGGACAGACACCTACAGTCTCAGTCTTGGATGGTATATTGAGTCATTTTATGTAGACTTAAGTGCTAATGTTATAAGTGAAAAGTTTATTTCTATGTAATAGTATCATTTATCCATTTATCAAGTTTGATTCATAGATTCATACACAAGAAATTGTGACAATAACTGAGCAAAAACTAAATACTGTAATTTTATTTCCCACTTCTTTTTCAGAAATGCCAAAGAGGAGACCTCCAGCATTAGCAAATAAAGGAATATTTTTAAAGCATTTTCAGGTTAATCAGACCAAATTAAACGGATCAGCTATGACAATTCAGTATTCAGTTACCATAACTTCATATAACTGCAGTCACAATATACCTATGATGGCTGTGAGCTTTGGGCAGGTAAGCCTAGATCTTTTAACTTCATGACCATCAGATTTGATGTAGTGTATCTTCTTCTTCTTTTTTTTTTTAAGGGGAATTCTGGTTTTTTTTAATTGGATATTTTTTTATTCGATATATTCTTTATTTACATTTCAAATGATTTCCCCTTTTCTGGCTTCCCACTCCCTGAAAGTCCCATAAGCCATCTTCCCTCCCCCTGTTCCCCCATCTACCCCTTCCCACTTCCCTGTTCTGGTATTCCCCATACTGCTGCACTGAGTCTTTACAGAACCAGGGGCCACTCCTCCGTTCTTCTTGGACATCATTTAATATGTGGATTATGTCTTGGGTATTCAAAGTTTCTAGGCTAATATCCACTTGTCAAAATACCATGATTGGTCTTTTGAGACTGTGTTACCTCATTTAGTATGATGTTCTCCAGCTCCATCCATTTGTCTAAGAATTTCATGAATTCGTTGTTTCTAATGGCTGAATAGTACTCCATTGTGTAAATATACTACATGTTTTGTATCCATTCCTCTGTTGAGGGACACCTGGGTTCTTTCCAGCTTCTGGCTACTACAAATAGGGCTGCTATGAACATAGTGGAGCATGTGTCCTTATTGCATGCCGGGGAATCCTCTGGGTGTATGCCCAGGAATGGTATAGCAGGGTCCTCAGGAAGTGTCATGCCCAGTTTTCTGAGGAACCACCAGACTGATTTCCAAAGTGGTTGCACCATCTTGCAATCCCACCAGCAGTGGAGGACTGTTCCTCTTTCTCCACATCCTCGCCAACACCTGCTGTCTCCTGAGTTTTTGACCTTAGCCATTCTGACTAGTGTGAGGTGAAATCTTAGGGTTGTTTTGATTTGCATTCCCCTAATGTTTAATGATGTTGAACATTTCTTAAGGTGCTTCTCAGCCCTCCAAAGTTCTTCATGTGAAAATTCTTTGTTTAGTTCTGTACCCCACTTTTAAATAGGGTTATTTGGTTCTCTGGGTTCTCTGATAGAGGGCTAATCTAATATATACAAAGAACTCAAGAAGGTAGTGTATCTTCTTAATGAAAAAATATTTGTTATATAATTGAATATTATTTATCATGCTGAATCAATGATCATGATTTAGAGACTTATTGAAGTTGAAGATGAAAATTTTGAAAATTCCTCAAAAGTGTGTCTATGGAGAAAAATTGGGGAGAAATATCCATAAACATCAAGACTTGAGGCCTCTGACATGACTTGGTGTGTAAGGGTAGCTGCTGCTGCCAGTCTTGATAGCCTGAGCTAAATCCCTGAAACCTACGTAGTGGAAAGAGATTACATCATGATACATGGTACACACACACACACACACACACACGCACACACTAGAGAGAAAAAGAGAGAGACAGAGACAGAGAGAGAATGAATTAATATACAGTAAAGGGGAAGAGGGTTTGTCAGATTTAAATAGAATCTTCCTTGTATAGGCAGGCATTCATTGGTTCTCCATTAGATATTCATTTTGAAGTGTATTTTAGGTTAGTTTAGATATGTATATGGCAGTTTTGCCTGCATGTATGTCACCACCTGTGTGCAGTGACTACAGTGGCCAGAAGAGGGCATCGAGTAACTGAAACTGCAATTACAGATGGTCATGAACTGCTTTGAAGGTGCTGGGGATTGAACTTGGGTCCTTGGAAGGGCAGCCAGTGTTCTTCACCTCTGAGACCCCAAAGAGATTCTTAAATATATATTGCTGAAGGAAAAGTTGAGTGTTCCAGTGTTTTAAAATTATTTATGTTATGAACAGCATTTCATTTGCTTGCCTCAAAATCTATACAAAAAGGAAGGTGTGTGTGTGTGTGTGTGTGTGTGTGTGTTTTATGGATTCAAAGGAATTTTAAAAGTTCATATACTGCTTGAATTATTTAAACTTCAACCAGAATTCAAAGCTAAAAATATAATGAACATTTTAAAATGTAATTTCCTATAAATAAATGCTTACTTTGTTGGTTTTATTTGTACAACAAATTATAAAGAAATGTAGGAAAGCTCAAGATTAAAGTTTATCTAACCTGCAAAGAACCCCTCACCAAATAAACAACTTCATAACTGAAGATAAGGAAGTAGTAAATATTCTACAAAATATTTCTTTACTTCATTCTGGACCAGTGTTTAGTCTTACTGTCTTAAAGATGCTCATTTTGTTAATATTTCTTGTAAATGCTTTACTAAATAATAGTACAAAATGTGCTAAGTTGGGGCTTTGTGTTCTTCAAATGCAAGAGCCTTTGCCAAGATTCCTTATTCATGCCAATAATTGCTAATTCTAACATAGTTTTATTTATTTAAGCTTAAATTGGAGAATATGGACCTTATTTTGTGTTTTAAAAAATTTTCACATGTAAGATTGTCTTAGCTAGAGTTTTACTGCTGTGAATAAGTCCTTATAAGAACTGCTGCCATGACTAAGGCAGTTCTTATAAGGACATTTAATTGGGGCCAGCTTACAGGTTCAGAGGTTCAGTCCATTATCATCAAGGTGGGAGCAGGGCAGTGTCTAGGCAGGCATGGTGCTGGAGGAGCTGAGCATTCTACATCTTGTTCCAAAGACAAACAGAAGACTGGCTTCCAGAGAACTAGGATGAGGGTCATAAAGCCCCCTCCCACAATGACACATTTCTTCTAACATGGCCATGCCTCCAGATAGTGCCATTCCCTGGGCCAAACATCTTCAAACCATTGCAAAGATCAATGCAGCAACAGACAGTATTTTAGAAACTTTAACCTTGAGATTATTGCAAGATCACACCCAGTTGTAAAAAAAATATTTAGAGATAACTTTATATCCCCCAGGCATTTTTCTTCAGTAATAACTTCTTGTACAGATGGCATAGAATAGTATAGTAGGATATTGAAGAAATGGACATGGCTGTGCCCAAACAAGTGATCCTACGCAGATTGTGTCAGTTTATATGTACTCGTGTGTGTGTTTCTATACACTCCTCTAGGTTCATCAGATCACCACCAGAAATGTACTATTATATGCATCTCACCATGTTATCCTTTTGTGGCAACAGCCACCTTCTGGACAAGGTTCCTGCCACATGTATCTATCAGACCACCATCGACCTGTCTCCACAATTGTGTCATTTCAAAACTGTATATAAGTGGACTGAAACCTTACATAATAACATGCTATAAAGGTTCCCAAGACTGCCTTTCTCTCAGAGCGTAGTTTTTATGAGACACATCCGTATTTACTAGTGATTTGAGAGTAGGACTTAAAGCCATGCTCATGCCATGATTAGTTACTATTGACTTAATGAAACGCATTTGTTTGTTGTTCAGAATTATTTTGAATGCAATCGGGGGAAATTATTTCATAGTTTTGGATCATAACTTTTCATTTTGTGGTGCTGTATGAATAACAGTTACAATTATGGGGTAATTTGGTAAACAAATCTACCATTCCATAAGACACTGTATACTCTTGTCCAAAAAAGTAAAGTAGCCTGACTACTATGTGTTCCTTCCAGTAACACATGAAAGATCCAGATTCCATGCAAAATTTTCCAGCATTTGGTATACTTATCATTTTTTCTCATTTAAGCCTTTTGAATAGATGATATTAATCTCATTAGGATTTAATTTATATTTTCTAATGGCTGGTGATGCTGGACATCTTATTATGAACTTCTTCACCAGTCACATATTTTCTGCTATGTTTTTTGCACATTTTTAAAAACTCCTTGTTAAACTCATTTTATATTCTGCTCACTGACTGGTTCTCAGTCATCCCTTTGCACGATCCGTTTTCCACCTCCCTCTCCTTCTCCTCTGAAAGGGAACATCCCAGTCCTGGTTCTCCATGACCCTGGCACAGTAAGTCCCTCCAGGGCAAGGCACATCCTCTCTAGCTGAGGACAGACAAGGCAGCCGCCCAGTTAGGGAGATGGATTCTACAATCAGCAACAGCTTTTGGGATAACCCATGCTCCAGTTGTTCAGGACCCACATGAAGACCAAGCTACATATCTCCTACATATGTCCAGGGAGGCCTCTGTCCAGTCTGTGTATGCTCTTTGGTTCAGTCTCTAAGAGCCCCTCCAAGGGTCTAGGTTAGTTGATTCTATTGGTTGTCCTGTGGAGTTCCTATCCCCTCTGGGACCCATAATCCTTCCTGTAACTCTTCCATGAGAGTCCCCATGATCCATCCACTGTGTGGCTGTGGGTATCTGCATTCCTCTGATTCAGCTGACGGGTGGAGCCTCTCAGAGGACAGCCATGAAAGACTCCTGTCTCCGAGCATAACAGAGTGTCATTAATAGTTTCAGTGATTGGTGCTTTACTGTGGGATGGGTCTCTAGTTGGGCAAATTAATACTTGGCAATTACCTCAGTCTCTGTTCCATCCCCTGTGCCTGCATTTCTTGTGCACAGGATAGATTTGGGGTTTAAAGTTTTGTGGATGAGTTAGAGTACCTGTCGCTCTACTGGGGTTCCTGCCTGACTTCAGGACATGGCCTCTTCAGGTTCCATAGCCTCACTGCTGTGAGTCATCCCATTGATTCTTGGGTGCTTCCCCTATCCCAGGTCTCTGTCACATCCTTGAGATGCCTCCAACCTTCCTATCCCAGTCAATTGCAGAGGTCCATTCATTATCATGGTTATCTAATCCTCTCTCCTGTCCCTCCCCACAGCTGATCCTGAACCCCAGCCCAATTCCCCTCTCCACCCTCTCTCCCACACAGTTCCCTCCATCTGCCTATTATGACTATTTTATTCCCCCTTATAGGTGAGATTCAATCATCCTGACTTGTTCCTTACTTCTTGTTTAGCTTCTTTGGGTCTGTGGAGTATACCATGGTTATTCTGTACTTTATGTCTAATATCCACTTATAAGTAAGTACATATCCAGTATGTCTTTTGGGGACTGAATTGCCTACTTAGGATGATACTCTCAAGTTCTATACATTTGCTTGCAAAATTCAGGATGTCTTTGTTTTTAATAGCTGAATGGTATCCCTGTGTATAGATCTACCACATTTTCTTTCTCCATTCTTCAATTGAGGGACATCTAGCTTGTTCCCAGTTTCTGTTTATAATGAATAAATCTGCTGTGAACATAGGTGAGCAAGTGTCTTTGTGGGATGGTAGAGCATATTTTGGGTGTGTGCTCAGGAGTGGTATAGCTGGATCTTGAGGTAGAATTATTCCCAGTTTTCTGAGAAACCACCAAGTTTGATTTCTAAAGTGATTGTACAAGTTTGCATTCCCACCAGCAATGGAGGAGTGTTCCCCTTGCTCCACATCCTCAAAAGCATATTTGAGTTTTTGATCTTAGCCATTCTGACCACTCTAAGAGTTATTTTCATAAGGACTAACATTTCTTTTAGTGTTTCTTGGTCATTTGAGATTCCTCTGTTGAAAATTCTGTTTATCCCTGTACCTCATTTTTTGTTAGGTTAGTTGGGATATTTATGTCTAACTTCTTGAATTTTTTTTATAAAATTTGGATATTAGCCCTTTGTTAAATGTAGGGTTGGTGAAGATGCTTTCCAATCTGTAAGTTGCTGTTTTCTCCTATTGACAGTATTTGTCTTACAGAAGCTTTTTGGTTTCATGAGGGCCCATTTATCAATTGTTGGTCTTAGACTTTGAGTCACTGGTGTTATATTCAGGAAATTGTCTTCTGTATCAATGAGTTCAAAGCTATTTCCCATTTTCTTTTCTATGAGATTTGGTGTATCTGATTTTATGTTGAGATTCTTGATCCACTTGAATATGAGTTTTGTGTAGAGTGAAAAATATACATCTATTTGCCTTCTTCTACATGTAGTATCCAGTTAGACCAGCACCATTTGCTGAAGATACTTTCTTCTTTCAACTATATGGTTTTGGTTTCTTCATCAAAAATCAAATGTCCATAGGTGTCTGCATTTATTTCTGAGTCTTTGATTCGATTCCACTGATCAGTGTGTTTGATTCTGTACCAATACCATGCAGTTTTTAATACTATTACTTTGTAGTACAGCTTGAGGTTAGGCATGGTAATTCCTTCCAAATGTCTTTTATTGTTCAGGATTGTTTTGGCTACTCTGGGTTTTTTGTTTTTCCGTATGAGGGTAAGAATTGTTCTATCAAGGTTTATAAAACCTGTGTTGGGATTTTGATGGGAATTGCATTGAATCCATAGATTGCTTTTGGTAAGATGGCCATTTTCACTATGTTAATCCTACTTATCCATGTGCATGACAAATCATTCCATCTTCTGATATCTTCTTCAATTTCTTTCTTCAGAGACTTGAAGTTCTTGTCATACAGATCTTTTACTCACTTGGTTAGAGTTACACCAAGATATTTTATATTATTCTTGGCTATTGTGAATGGTATTGTTTTCATAATCTTTCTCAGCATGTTTATTGGTTGTATAGAGAGGGGCTACTGATTTGTTTGAGTTAATTTTATATCCAATCACTTTGCTGATGGTGTTTATCAGCTGTATCTCTGGTTGAATATTTGGGGTCACTTATGCGTACTATCATATCATCTGAAAGTAGTGATACTCTGACTTCTTTTTTTCTAATTTGTATCCCCTTGATCTCCTTTAGTTGTCTAATTGCTCTGGGTAGAACTTCAAGTACCATATCAAAGAGATAGGGAGAGAGTGGTCAGCTTTGTCTTACCCCTGATTTAGTGGAATTGCTTTAAGTTTCTTTCTCTTTATCTTGATGTTGGCTATTGGTTTGCTGTATATTGCTTTGATTTGTATAGATATGTACCTTGGATCCCTGATCTCTCTAACATTTTGACATGAATAGTTAGTGCATTTTGTCAAAGGTTGTATCAGCATCCAGTGAGATTATCATGTGATTTTTTCTTTCAGTTCTTTCTTTTATATGGTGCACTACATTGATGGACTTTCATATATTGAACCATTCCTGCATCCCTGGGATGAAGTCCTACTTGATTATGGTAGATGATGATTTTGATGTGTTCTTGGATTTAGTTTTCAAGTATTTTTTTTTGAGTATTTTTACATCAATGTTAAGATAAATTGTTCTGAAGTTTTCTTTCTTTGTCGAATCTTTGTGTGGTTTAGGTATCTGGGTAACTGTGGCTTCATAGAATGAGTTTGGCAGTGTTCCTTCTGTTTCTATTTTGTGGAATAGTGTGAGGCTATTGGTATCAGCTCTTTCTGAAAATCTGGTAGAATTCTGCAGAAATACCATCTGGCCCTGGGCTCCTTTTGGTTGGGAGACTTATGACCATTTCTATTTGCTTAGGGGGTATATGGCTTTTTAAATAGTTTACCTTATCTTGATTTACCTTTGATAAGTGGAATCTGTCTAGAAAATTGTCTGTTTCATTATGATTATCCTATTTTGTGGAGTACAATCTTTTTAAGTCATACCTAATGATTCTTTGAATTTCCTCAGTGTCTATTGTTATATTGTTTCCTCAGTGTCTAGTGTCTCCCTTTTCATTTCTCATTTTGTTTATTTGGGCACTGTCACTCACACTATCTTTTGGTTAGTATGGCTAAGGGTTTGTCTATCTCCTTGATATTCTCAAAGAATCTGCTATTGGTTTTATTTATTCTTTGCATTGATTTGTTGTTGTTGTTTCTAACTGATTGATTCAGCCCTTATTTTTTTTTATTTTTTCCTGCCTTCTATTCCCCTTTGGTTACTTGGTTCTTTGTTTTCTAGAGCTTTCAGGTGTTTTTATTTTAAATTTTTATTGTATATTTTATTTATTTATATTTCAACTGTTATCCCATTTCCAGGTTTACCCTCCACAAACCCCTTATCCCATCCCCCTTCCCCTACTTTTATTACTGTGCTCCCCCACACACTCACCCACTCCTGCCTCACCTCCCTAGCATTCTGCTACACTGGGGCATCAACCCATCACAGGACCAAGGGCCTCCCTTCCCATTGATGTCAGATAAGGCCATTTTCTGTTACATGTGCAGCTGGAGCTATGGGTCTTCTTTGGTTGGTGGTTTAGTCCCTAGGAGCTCTTGGGCATCTGGTTGGTTGATATTGTTGTTCTTCCTATGGGGTTGCAAACCCTTTCAGCTCCTCCAGACCTTGCCCTAACTCCTCTGTTGGGGTTCCTGTGCTCAGTTTAATGCTTGACTGCAAGCATCCACATATGTATTGGTCAGGCTCTGGGAGACCATCTCAGGAAATAGCTATACCAAGGCTCCTGTCAGTAAGCACTTCTTGTGTGTGTGTGTGTGTGTGTGTGTGTGTGTGTGTGTGTTGTATAGGTACATGTGATGTGTGCATATACACATAAGTGAAGGCCAGAGGGGGATATAAGATGCTGTGCTCTATCAGTTTCTACCTTTTATTCTTTAGATAGGGTCTTTCTCTGAACCCTGGCTTGCTAAGTTCAGCAAGCTTCATTTATCTTCCTGTCTCTTTCTCCATAGCTATGGGGTCTCTGGCATTTAAGGACCTGCTCATCTTTTTTATGTGGCTGTTGGAATACAGTCTCTTGTCCCCATGCTTACACAGCAAGCTTAGCCATCTCACCAGTCCCGAGATCATGTTCGGCTAGACTATTATGTAGTTATTTAAAATTTGAAGTCCTTATAAATGGTCTTGATTTTTATTTTTTTATTTTTTTTATGTTTGCCATGTGACTTTATTCCTTTTTTTATTTGATATATTTTTTATTTACATTTCAAATGATTTCCCCTTTTCTAGCCCCCCACTCCCCAAAAGTCCCGCAAGCCCCCTTCTCTCCCCCTGTCCTCCCACCCACCCCTTCCCACTTCCCTGTTCTGATTTTGCCGAATACTGCTTCACTGAGTCTTTCCAGAACAGGGGGCCACTCCTCCTTTCTTCTTGTACCTCATTTGATGTGTGGATTATGTTTTGGGTATTGCAGTTTTCTAGGTTAATATCCACTTATTAGTGAGTGCATACCATGATTCACCTTTTGAGTCAGGGTTACCTCACTTAGTATGATGTTCTCTAGCTCCATCCATTTGCCTAAGAATTTCATGAATTCATTGTTTCTAATGGCTGAATAGTACTCCATTGTGTAGATATACCACATTTTTTGCATCCACTCTTCTGTTGAGGGATACCTGGGTTCTTTCCAGCATCTGGCAATTATAAATAGGGCTGCTATGAACATAGTAGAGCATGTATCCTTATTACATGGTGGGGAATCCTCTGGGTATATGCCCAGGAGTGGTATAGCAGGATCTTCTAGATTCTTCTCTCATACAGCACATCACACCCACAGTTTCTCCTCCCTCCATTGCTCCCAGCTCCCCTGCCCCCATCTGTCCTCTCCTCCTGATCCATTCCCCTTCCTTTTTTACTTCAGAAAGAAGCAGGCCTTGAAAAGCCAACAAGCAAACACAAAACAAATTACAATAGACAAGGCAAAAGCCCTCATATTGAAGCTGTACAAGGCAACTAAATAAGACAAAAAGAGTCCCAAGACCTGGCAAGACTCAGACAGACATGCTTCCAGTATTAGGAGTCCCACAAAAACACCAAGCTAACAGCCACAACCTATAGGCAGAGGACCTGGTGCAGACCCATGCAGGAACAGTGCTTGCTGCTTCAGACTCTATAAGTCCGCATGGGCCCCATTTAGTTTATTCAGTAGGCCTTGTTCTGTTGTGTTATAATCTTTCCTCTCCCTCTTCTATGAAGTTCCCCTAAGCTCTAAGGGGAGTGACACAATGAAGACCTCCAATTTAGATTCCCACTCCCTTTAATGTCTAACTGTGGGCTATCGCATCCACTCTCATCTCTGCTAGAGGAAGCTCTCCTAACGATGACTAGACAAGACTCCAATCTATTAGAATATTATCATTAGGAAACATTTCACTGATTTCTTTCTCTTTTTTTGTCAGTAGTGTTTGGTTCTACTCTGGGTTCCTTCTCATGACCTGGGCCTTAAGTTAAACCAGACATTGGCCACTTCCACATGTTATATCCTGCCATTGGCCAACACATCTTATAGACAAAACAGATTATAGGTTTGGTGGTTCTTGGGCTGGAGTTGGTATCTATGTTTTCTAGAAAATGCCTTCCGGCATCAACAAGGCTAGAATATAAGGGCAAAGGCTCTATACAGGCACCAGCGGAACCTCCTTGCATTCAATGAGCTTTGTGGATGTTGTCCTTGGCAATGGACCCCATTGTCAGTTTTCAGAGAGAAGCTTTCTGTCCTAGCATCAGCCTGTTTGGGAATCTCAATAACTCAACCAAACCAATCCCAGCCTATCACTGAAAGTCTTTCTGGCTACAAAAGATGGCCATTTCAGACTGGGTATTTTATCTTTCACTAGGAGTGCTAACAAGAGTCCCACATATAGACTCCAGAAAGTTAGAACCTCATTACAATAGAATTATAAATATTCACATGATTTTAATCAAGTTTTCTTTATCAATATTGCAAGATTCACTTTATTACCTTTAGTGATAGTTCATACTGTTTAATTGCTGCACATTATAGTACAAAAAGAGCAAAGTTTGTCCTTTCTATTGATAAAGATTTGCATTATTTCTAATGTTTGACATATATAAAGTTGGCACATACACACACATATATTTTTCTGTCCTTTATGCTATTTATTTTTTTATGAATTTTAACTCTGCAAGACTAACAGAAATCTCCAAGATCTAGAAATTGGAGACTACCAAATTTCTTATTACACTTACAACCTATAAATATAACACTTATTACTTTTTTCTGTTGATTAGTGTTCAATACTTTAAAATTGTCTATGAGTCTTGGCAGCCACTCTGCTGACCTTATAACTCTTGTATTGTTGGTTATATATTTATAGTTATTCTCTAAAAGGTGTTTTAGCTATTTGATAGTGATGATTACATCTCATGTTTTTGCCTCCACACAGTTGTGTGCTTTGTACCTTGAACAGTGTGCTTGCTTGATAAATATTTGTTCCTTGAGTGATGGAGGGTATGCTCTGAATTAATGAGGTATTACTGTGATTCCAGCTGATGGCTGCACAGATGACTGGGTTGACTTTGGCCTCATTACTGAGCTGTATAGGCATGCCCTGTGTTGATTTATGGAACTCTCCTTAATGTCCTGAAGAATCCTGAATATATGAGGCTCATTTATGTCTTGTCACAGGATCCTGCATGATGAAATAGAAACTGTGTTAGCCATTGTTAGGTTTAATCATTCTATCAATATTTATTTTTGGAAATTAGATAATCACAAATGAGACAAAGAATGAGCTGGTTTACAGAGGAAATAATTGGCCAGGGGAGTCAAAGATTCGTATTCAAAGACTTCAAGCAGCTTCTCCACCTATAAGTGGCAGCTTTGATATTCAAGCTTATGGACATACCCTGAAAGGTAGATATGAAATGCTCAGAATTATTAGAGGCTTACCAAAGTTTTTCAAGTATATATGCATGCATTGTTTGCTAAAGGTTCAATAGTATTGTTCCTGATATTTACTATGTACAGTTATCTTACATTCAAACACCTAAATAAGTGAAATGTAATAGCATGAACCTTATTGAGGTCAGTAATAGCATTTTTGTCTCAGAATTGTTTGTTCATAGTTTAGTAAAAAAAAACTCACCCATCTGAAGCCAATGTTATCAGTTATGGCCATTTTTATTTAAAAGTAATACACAAAATGTCAGTAAAAACATAGCAAACTCCTTAAAAATCCTTTTTTCAGAAAGTGGTTGAAACTAAGGCCTTGTATAAAGTTGAAATTATGAAATGGAGATTATGACCTTTATGATGCATATACTGAAAAATCATGACTATACTATCAAGAAGCATTATGAAATTAAAATAACATAAAATTGGATTGGAATAGTATTTTAAAATACAGTTTTAACTAATCCATCTAAATATCTGCTGTCCTCTCCAAAATGGTACCTATTACCATGTGTCCACTGAATAGTGTGGCTGAACTAAGCACCATATATTGAAATAAATAATATTTGTGTGTCATCTCATAGTGGTTCAGGTTTAATTCTAGTACCAGTTTAGTTTTACTTTGTAAAGTATTATTGCTAGTACTAGAAAATACTAACTTCCATGCTAATCAATCTTTATCATAGAGACAGTGAGTGCTAATTTAAAAAACAGTGATATATTTTTAGTACTTATTTTTAGTGATACTTTCTTTGATTTATGTAGCTAAAATTCAAACAAGAAACAAGATTATCTAGAATAAAGGAGACTTGAGTGTTTTCTTCATTGCCTTATCAAATATAACTTTTACTTTAAAAGTTTATCTTACTTTCATGACTTACAGATTATTCATAAAGCAAACTGGCATGCAAATAAAAATATAAAACCCAAGACAACATTTAGATTCATTGCTCATATAATTCTGTTTCTTGTTAATACATAATCTCTTTGGATAAACTCTCTAAACTTCTTTTTGACAAGAATGTGATCAAAGAATGATACTTTACATACACAGTACCTTGAAGAGTGCTCAGTTTGTGTATTTTTTGCTCCTTTCTGTGATACAGGCATCCCTGCTAATGTGCCAGCTGCAGACTTGCAGTTTGACCTGCAGAGCCTGGAAGAAATAGAACAAGTCTCAGTAAGCAGAGAGGGAACCTGTGCTGGCTACTCATGGAGCATCAAATGGAAAAGCCCCTGTGGGAAGCAACCTCGTCTACAGGTCCCTGCAGTAGTACAGCTTGTGTGTGCTTCGCTGTGCTCTTTGCTAAGTGGTACTCTTCCTCATCCTAAAAAAAACAAAAGCAAAGCATAAACTAAATTTAATTTTTTGTTTTTGTTTGTTTGTTTGTTTTATACAGGGTCTCACTTTGTAGCCATGGCTGGCCCGTACTTGCTATGTAGGCCAGGCTATTGAATAGATAGAAATATGGACAGAAATCCACCTGCCTTTGCCTATCCTGGGATTAAACGTGTGTGCTACCACACCAAACTCATAAGTGAATATTTTAAATTATTTGAACATAAAATATTCTGCATTCGAGCAGGCAGGTGTTCTTTTCCATAGAGACTAGCTGTTGATACTTTTAAGTCCCATTGCTATATGGAAAAAGCCAAAAGGAATTGTGAGAAAATCCTTGATGGTATACAGGTAGTCTAATAAATATATTCATCTATAATTTAGAGAGTACACATTAGCTTCATTATCCATAGTTCATATTCATATCTGAGACTGCGAAAGCTTTTGTTATTGTAAAGATGGCCTGTTTCAGTCAAGTCTAAAGTTGTCATCTATTGTTATATTTTACACATAGAATCTGAGTGAACACCAGTGTATCTCGAAAAGAATGGGAGCTTACAGAATCTAAGATGAAAACAAGTCTCCTGAAAGTAGGATAGAGCAGAACCCTCTGGTATTTGTATTTAATGCACACACACATGCACGCACGCACACACACACACATTAACACACACACTCACATACACACAAGGATAATGCTTCTTAGCAACGGTGAAAGTATGAGAAAGCACTTCTCATATCCTGTTGGTTAGAATGTAAAGGAGGCCAATATTTTGGCAGCTGTTGTAGCGCTATCTTAACATATAACTACCTGTGAGTCACCCTACTGAAACAGTTATACCAATGTGAAATGGTATAACCAAAAACGTAGTCACCACTGCATCATTTCTCCCTGTAGAACTGTAGAATGTTAAATCTCTTTAATGGGAGAATGATCACTGAAATGACAGAAGTCTTTACTCTGTAGCCATATGCTATGACCAGGTGGAGAAGGTGCTGAACCCCACTCAGGAATTGTATTGAATGGGGAGATAGAAAAGTAGAAGAAAAAACACATAAAAGTATGTAGACAAAATTTATTGTGTAAGATATATAAAGCCACAGGGGTTGTTTTACAGGCACATACTTGGAACTAAAATTATGAAATTCTATTCTTGAGACTGGCCTCCTCTTGCTATTTCTGCTCATTTTTGGCATTCATCTCTTTTCTTTACCACCAGTCTCCGCCTCTCACTATTGCTGTTCTTCATTACGAGATCATGCGTATCATGCGTACCATGTGTATCATGGAGGCACTATTGTCTTTGCTAGTACCTTTAGATAGCAGAAGGTTACCATACTGGCATAAGGACTTTGAATGACCAGATATACATACATATGGATGTAATTTGGCTTTATTTTTATGACTATAAGAAAATATGAGCCGGGCAGTGGTGGCACACACCTGTAATCCCAGCACTCTGGGAGGCAGAGACATGTGGATTTCTGAGTTCAAGGCCAGCCTGGTCTACAGAGTGAGTTCCAGGACAGCCAGGGCTACACAGAGAAACCCTGTCTCAAAAAATCCAAATCCAAAAAAAAAAAAAAAACCAAAAAAAAAGAAAAGAAAAAAAAAGAAAATATGATTCCAGAATGAGACAGCAGAATAGCCAAGATGAAAAATGCTAAAGTGAAAAAATAGATCAACTTTTTAATTATTTATGAATGATTTACCACATTAACTATATTGAGAAGGAACAGGAAACATTTTCAAACATAAAATTAAATGAATTTATTTTCTTTAGTTCCATTATATTTTAATTAAGCAATATATTATCATCCAATGGTCTCACTGTTTTTCCTTTGAGTTAATTATTGTTTTTCTAGGAAAGCTTTTTCAAAAAACTATTACTAAATTTTTTTTCATCCATATGTTTTTACTCAGCTTTCATTTATTCTTAAATTGGTTCCATTTTCCATTGCTATTCTATAAATTCATTTTGTCTAAAAATAGATCAATGATTCTAACATTATCGGGGAAAAGGCTAATGTGACAGTTACCACGATAAAGGAAGGTGGCTTATTTAGACAACGTATCCCTGGAGACATGCTTCGTACACCAAATCAGCAACCACAGGTATGATTCAAGCTTTTCTCATAACACTTATAATTTCAAATGTATAACTAATTTGTACCAATGTACCAAAGACCTTGTAAAATCAAAGTGTAGTTTCATACACTTTCAAACACCTGAAACTGTAGTTTCATACGTACCAAACTGTAGTTTTATGTGAATTTATTTTTTATTTTTTATGTTATAAGATATTTGCTTTATTTACACTTCAAATGGTATCCCCTTACTCCTCTGAAAACCCCCTATCCCATCCCCTCTCCCTCTGCTTACCAACCCCTCCCACTTTCCTGACCCGGCATTCCCCTACAAAGGGACATCGAGCCTCATGTGAATATTTCTTTTTAACAATTGTCCAACTCATTATTTTTTAAATTTGGAGAAAATTATCTTCCTAATGATGAAAGAATTCTTTTAAATCTACCACTGACAGAATTAGTAACTATGTTATTCTAGTTGATCTTTACAACATTATGTCAGGTAATTATTAATGTTGCTGCTTTAGCGATAAGAATATTAAAACATATTTCCCAAAAGCAACCTCTAGTTATCTTCATAGCACTAATTTAAACAGTGTTTTCATGATTTAATTTATGTAACTTTCCATCCTACGTTTACTTCGAGTTAGGTGACAGCAAGGGTGACATTTGTTTTCTTGCATGTGTTTCTTTGATTCCTGTTTACAACTGCATCAGAAGCCTAATGGAACGTTTACTATACAAATAAATATATGAATAAATGAATGGCTACATGAATAAATGAGGTGACAGTGCAGAAAGCGTAAATAGTTTTGGGCAAATAACATGCTTCTTGTTCTAAATCTAGTGCATAAAGTAGATACACTCTGGCATTATGACTCCATTTTATTACTAAATTCTATGTATGTGTACTGAGCTCTTCTGGCCCTTTAGCCTTGATCAACTTTGCATCTGTGTTTCTTGACTTGAAGATTGAAGTGTATGTCAATGGAATTCCAGCCAAATGTTCAGGCGACTGTGGGTTTACATGGGATGCCATGATTACACCCCTGGTCTTGACAACAACACCTTCTGAAGGTAATGCTTCATTTTTAATCTTGAAATTCAAGGTGGGGGGAAGTGTAACCTCTGATAATGAGCTTTAAATATATACTACTGTCACTGACTATGGCTAGCAAACAACTCAATATAGCGAGAACTATTTTTTAGCTGAAACTATGGAAAAGCACTTGTTACTTATTTAGTAAAAAAAAAAAAGAAGCCAAAATATGCCATTAATATCTCTATTCTCTACTTTTACAAGTTACAATCAGTCTCTAGAATTTCCTGGTGACTTTGAGACATTGTTCGTCTGTTTGACCCAGTGTGTGTATTAACATTCATCTGGAGAGAATTCTCCCACAGAGGTAGCAACTAGGCAAGCAATAGGATAGCTATAGTGTAACGGAAGAAAAGAACTGAGCACTCACTTTGAGAAAACAGCACAATTAATGACAAGAACGCATCCCAACCTAGGGTATGTATTATTGGGGAAAATGTGATTGTGCCTTTTGTGTAAGCTCCTAAAACTGTAAATAAACATCAGGGATAAGGTGTAAAAGATGAGGTTTTAACCATAGTGATGAATCAGAAATCAGTATCTTATATGTAGTCTTAGTAGCTGATAGTAAACTTCATCTGGTTTGTGTCCATGTATTTGCTAGCAATTTTCCATTTTTCTGTGTATTTCCCCCCAAATTACTTTCGGCTCAAAATAATTAACAACCTGAATTTTATCATTTGATTGAGTTGAAAATAATGGAAAAAAAGAATGCAATAAAAAACTAGCCATTTTTCTTCACTGACAATTAATGGATGCTTACATATTGTTATACACATTCCAATTCCAATCATAATGAGAATTATTATGAGAACCTAAAATTCCCTTTATGTATTATCCCTAAGTATTCCCTTAAGTATTATCCCTATCCTAGATCTCTGAGTCAACCACAGTAATTGATTTTGTATTTTTTTTCATTCTGTTTCAATGCCCTTTGTATTTGAGATACATATATAGTAATTTTGGTGTGTGTGTTTTTGTTTATGTCTGTGTGTCTGTGGTGGGAGTTAAAAGTCTGTCTTAGGTGTCATTTCTCAGGAGAGGTCTATTTTGTTTTATCTGTAATTAGAATGTATTAATAATACATAATAGTTGGTTTCATTGTGACATCTTCACACATGCAACAATGTATTTTGATCATACTCATCCTCCATTACCTTCTCTTCTCCCCTCTCCCTTCTTCTTCCTGCTGATCACTGTCCTCTCCCCAGTTCCTCCTCTCAACTTCCCCTCTTTTGCCTTCAAGATGCATATCCTTCCTTCCATGTTCTTTGCCAAACAAGGGTCACTTGCCCCTCATTCATGGTGGATTGCTGGTTTTTTTTTTCAACTTGTTTGTCAAAATAGTAATTTTTCTTTTCTTACCTAATTCCATATTTCAGCGAAATAATATTCTGAAGATTATTTACACAGAAAATAAAAATCAATACAGAAAAATTCTATGAAAAATATTATTGCCAAATATATGTCTCTTTTCTCTCTGTTTACCTTCAAGCTTGTTGTTTGTATCTAATAAAAGATAGGTATATTCTTCCTAAGAAATATCTGATTTTGTAATAACACATTCTTCTAAGGTTTTCCATCTGAAATGCAATGACTTAAGTTTATTACTTTCAGGATCCTATGCAGAAAGCACGATTCTAACCATAGCAGGCTCGGGATTTTCTCCTACCTCAGCTGTATCCGTCTCTGTTGGGTCTGCCAAATGCTCTCCTCTTTCTGTGGATGGTAGGTTCTTTCAATTGTCATGAAGTTTAACTGTTTTTCTCCTAGATAAAGTGGAAGACATAGCTACCACAAATATGATTGCCTTCTAGCATATATTTTAGAGTCATGAAATTAGCAACCTGGTCTGGAAATATATAATGACCATAGACTGAGTGTAATACAGTGTCTTTATTGCATCAAGAGTGATCTACCATACCTCCACTCATATATACCTTACAAAGTGATATCACAAGATATTTCATGTGTTTGTATCTCTAGGCCACAGAGATAGTCAAAGTATGTCTCTTTCCTCTCATGGTCTCTGATCAATGTCTATTGTTGTTGCTATTTATTTGCTTTTGTATGTACTGGGGATTGAATCCAGAGCCTAAGGCATGTTAGGTAAGTGCTCTACCAAAAACTATATCACTGACCTTCTTCTGTCTGTGCTGTGACAATAGTACTCATTATGAGGTAAGAGGACATGACCATATTCTTTTATTTCTAGTTCAATGGGATCTCTCAAGTTATGCAGAATTTAAATACCATTTATAATTTTAACTTCTTGACATTGGCGGAAACATAGTTGTATCATTTCACTGAAACTTATCATTCAAAATCCTAGATATTTTCTACAATTTAGACAGATGAAATCACATGAACAAGAATATTTACCAAATACTTTCTGTTGGTATTTATTTAAATGTGTTCTTGAAGTCAAATAGCAAATGTTATAACAGTATTACTTAATTATGGTAAAGTGAAGAAAATCTTTTAATTTGATTTTATCATGTTTATTGATAGAACATGTTATTCAGTTGTGCATATAAGTAAAATGTTGGTTGAAATTTTAACATAAATTCATGATAACTTTGATGTAGACCTTCTTTGGGCAAGGTTTCCAGATTCATTTTCAATATTTGTTTACCATTTCCTAGAAGTTAGTAATTCATAGCAGCAAGTATCTTGCAAACATTCTACCTCCCCACTAAGCTCTCCCTGTCCCCACCAGAATAATAGTAGTTTACCTTGGATATAGTTCTAGGAGTCTTAAAAACAAAAACCAAACTTAATATTTACAAATTAATTTTAGTGAGTTCTTTTTTAAATCTGAAAACACCACCACATTTGCTTTATCATTTTCTTCTTCTTTTTTATCAAAAGAAAATGAGATCAAGTGCCAGATTCTGAATGGAAGTGCTGGACATGGACCAGTTGCTGTGTCCATTGCTGATGTTGGACTAGCACAGAATCTAGAGGGTGAGGGATCCTACTTCATTTATCGGAGTCAGATCTCCCATGTCTGGCCTGATTCTGGAAGCCTGGCAGGTAATAGCTTACAGCTCTCCAAAGAGGTTATTCCATACATTTTCACAACTCGGTTTCCAGTGCTTTGATTCTAGTGCCAAGAGAAGGTCAAGGAACCCAAAGCACCCTCATAGCCCAATAGAGAATGTCCTTTTGAAAGGCACGGACATTAAATGGCTGGCTAATTCTTTTCCTTATGAAGCACCATTCAGAAACTGCTTATACTTACGTCATAGGTTATTGAATTAATATCATCAATTATTACATGTTTCTATAACAACCTCATTAATTATGTCAAGATAAGATTTATTAGTTTTTATTCTGCTTACCAGCTGCTCAATTTATAATCAGAGTCTCAGTGGAGCTCTTCGACCTAGAATAAAGTTCTGGGACAAACAGGACAAAAGAAGGCTGACAAAGAGGATGCACAGACAATAGCACATTTTTCTTGTGCTGTTTCACTTATGTTGTATATTTTTTAACCAAAATTAATATAAGAAATTGTGCTTTGGTCTTAATTTTTACGCTTTTTAAAAATTTTATTACTTTTACTTCATTTTTTTCTTTTAGATTTTCTCCTTGCTTAGAGATATTAAAATTTAGGTCTTAATTTACCCTCATTTTCCACACACTTGGGCTAAATAGAAATAGTGTCACTTCTTTCCAGGACAAAGTAGTTGCTGTTAATATACCCCAATATGGGCAAGCCTGTGCAATTGAGGTCTTAGCTGGGCTTGTCCTGGAAACTGTGTGCAGACCTGCTTCTCCATCCACTGGCTGTCATCTGGTATCATTAGACGACTTGGGGATGGTGAGGTAGATAGGGACAAAATTTCTTTCAGTCCTAGTTGGCCTCACTTGTGGATTTATTTTCTTTGTTTTTTGTTATAAAGGTGGTACTCTGCTGACAGTGTCTGGATTTGGTTTTAGTGAAAATTCTACTGTTTTAGTTGGAAATGACACCTGCGATGTGATCAAAGGAGATTTGAATAGGATAACCTGCAGAACATCAAAAGTAAGGTTTATGACTTCAGTTATTCCTCGCCTCCAAAGGTCCTAACCTTATTTTTTATTAGATATTTTCTGTATTTACATTTCAAATGCTATCCCCTTTCCTTGTTTCCCCTCCAACCACCCCCCCATGCCATCCTCCCTCCCCCTGCTCACTAACCCACCTACTCTGCCTTCCCTGACCTGGCATTTCCATACCTTGGGACAATGAGCCTCTAGGTGTGTGGGTAGTCAAGTGGCGTGTTTCTCCAAATTTCAGAGCTTTCATTATTGTCTGTCAAAATCATTTCTTCAACATTTTAAACTAAAATCCAAAGACAAAATATTATTTCTACATCTGAGACATTTTAAAACGATGGTGAAAATAGTCACTAGTAAACCAATGCATCTCACCTGAAATAACAGAAGTAGATATGAAGTAAAGATGAAATTCAGTGGAGATGGGAGTTCAGATGGAGTCTCATAAAAGAGTTGATGTCTAGTTAGCACTTAGCTCACCAGGAAATTACCAGATAAACTGAAAGATGAAAAGAACTCAGTATTAATAATTTTTAAATTTCAGAGAAACAACTCTAATCATGCTTACTTCTTAGAAAGAAATTCATTTTTATTTGTATTTTTGTGTTGAAAGTTTACATTTATTTACCTTCTGTATAGATGTGTGAGTGTGATGTAACTATTGCTGCACATATGTTTAGATAGCAGAGGCAGATCTCTTCCTGGGATCAGACCAAACATCATTATTGGCAGTAAGCATGTTTACCTCTGAACCATCTATCTGACCCAGAAAGTTATATTTAAAAGTACTAAAATTTCAATTTGTAGGCAAAAATTTGGAGTTTGTTATAGGATATAAGAACTTAGAATCAACCATGATTCCCTATTTTTCTTTTATTGGCCTTTAGATTTAAATTAGATCTATGTTTCACTAATTATGTGCTAAGAGATGATAAATGCAGAATCAGTCACTGAATGATAGAGTGAGGATTTAGGGGCTTTGCTAATATGAACAAACATTTTTTTTAAAAATAATTCAGTTATACACAGTATTGCATTAGTGAAGTATGTGATGATCAAGATTACTTTACCGAGAATTGCACAAAAGCCATCCGGGAAAATATAAAGTGGTTTCTAATGTTAGACCTTAGAGTATGTAACTTGATCAGCTAAATATGCAGCCTCGTTTGTGAATGAAGTAGAAAAATTAGATTTGAGTCTATAGCAAGAGAACAAGGATACATTTTTGGTATCTTACCCTTCATCAGTCAGAGAGCCATTTTCTCAGCTGCACCATGAAAACCTTAAAATGCAATAATACAGCTACAGTTAAATTGATCATAAATACTGGAGGGCCATTATATCTCTGCCTTGAAAATTGAGATATGCAACCTATACTTAATATGTCAACTTTAAATATCTGAGAATTAACTCTGATTCTTGACTGAAATGAAACTTTTTTTAGAAGTTTATTTATAGTGATTCTAATATTCTTTAGCCTTTAGAGGTTTTTTGGTGTGTGTATGTGTGTGTGTGTGTGTGTGTGGGTGTGTGGGTGTGTACAGCCTCGGATATATTTCCCCAGGAATTGTTCACCATATTTTCTCAGATATGATATTTCCCAGGCTAGATCTTGCCAACAAGCCTAGGATGGGAGGTCAAGACACCACATCTACTTTCTTTCCTCTCTCTGTTTCTCTCCTCTATTAAGGTGCATTGTAGGGATTTAACCTGGGCCCTTGTGCTTGCAACATAAATATTTACTGACTGAATTAGCTTCCCATCAGATTGAATGGATTTAAATACTTTATCACTTTAATTTTTCTATCTTGTTTTTTTCTTTTTTTCCCAGAGAATTGAGGGTACAGTTGATGTATCTGTCATTACCAATGGAATTCAAGCCACAGCAAAAGATAGTTTTAGCTACAGCTGCTTGCAAACACCCGTTGTCACTGATTTCAGCCCAAAAGAACGGACAATTCTGGGTAGGAAATGCTTCAGTGAGATCAGTCATTTGTCTTTCTGGGTCTGGGTTACCTCACTCAATATGATAATTTCCATTAACTTAATGCAAATTTCATAATATCCTTTTTCTTCATCTCTAAATAAAATTCCATCATGTATATTTACATTTTCATTGTCCACCATCAATGGACATCTAGGACTTCATAAGTATTTGTAGATTTTGTATAATCTCAAACTGTAGTACATTATGCATTTTTATAGTGCCTAACACATTGCTGAATTTTGGGGCTACAAGTGACGTTCCCCACTTTTCTTGAGTCCAAATACACAAGCACACACACACATACACAGAGACACACACAGACACACATTACATACACACACACACACCACACATACATACGCACACACACACACACACACACGCACAGACACACACGCACACACCACATACACCATACACACACACACACACACGCACACGCACACGCACACGCACACGCACACACATCACACACCACACACACACACACACACACACACACACACACACACACACACACACACACAACCAGAAAGTTCTTCAAAGCACAGGTTCTCACTGAAGTTTGTTCCTTACACTGAAACATGCCTTTTATTTCCCTTTATTTTAATACAAACAAGCCAACTTAACATTTTACTCTGTATATGTACAATGGTGAGAAAAATATTATATCTTTAAAAAATGCTTCAGTGCTTTTTTCTTTGTAAAATAAACATGGCATTTTACATAGAAGCATTAACTCATTCTTTTGGATTTTGCCTCTGAAAGTGGAAAAGTTTTCTAAATCCAATAAAAGATAAATATGTTGGTTTGGTTAATATGAAAATTTTATCTAAATAAAAAGTTAAATCTTTACACAACGAGTAATTTTCTTTTAAAACAATAGGAAATGTCAACTTAACAATTAAAGGTTATAACTTTGGAAATGAACTCGCACAAAATACAGTTTCTGTTGGAAGAAAGCACTGCCAGATTCTTCACTCAAACTTCACAGACATCACCTGCCTTTTGCCCACATTGCCTCCAGGAAGATATGACATCTATGTCAAAGTCAGAAATTGGGGTTTGGCATCAACAAGGTATGGTACTGATACTGGTTATAATGATAGAACTATGGAATGCTTGGGGATACAATAGAGCTAGGGAAAATTTAATCATTAACTTTCAAAGATGTTGATTGCTTTCTTTACTCTTTTGTATCTCCTCATGGAAAATGTTTTTTAAAATTCTCATAAAGTACAAAATAACACTTTGGTTTTTAACCATTTAGAACAAGTTATAAAAATTCTCTGTTGAATTTTTGTACTGGTCATGTGATTTGCATGCGTCCAGGAAACGTTTTTCAAGCAGTTTTGGCAGTGAAGGGAGAGCAGTTGTTTAATTCTGAATTTACAGTAATTTCCTGCAACAATGTTACTCACATATTGGGAGGATTTCCATCAATGCTTAAACAATTCTGTAACAGTTAGAAATGTAAAAATGTATTAATATTAGATCACTGGTATGATAATAATGTATATGAAGTGAACTCACATTCCATGGATCAGGTCAGGATTAAATGATGACAGTCAAGCCAGGATCTGGCCATCTAAAGAAAGCAGTGGATTCCTCTCTCTCATAGGAATTCTGAATTTTCTTCCCTTAAACTGTTAACAGCAAAATTTTAGTTCATCTCTGAGACAATTGATAGTTTGGAATACTTTGAAGAACAGCAAACTAAATTAATGGCTTTAGAAAGAAGGCAGGTGTCAGCATAGAAGGGCAGATGATTGCCCGTCTTACAGGAAGTGAGGACCAGTAAGCCTACTCTAGAACCGCATCCCCTGTTGGAATTCCTGGGAGGATTTCACAACAGTTTTGAAAATCTGCTGTTTTCTGATATTCGTGGATGATATTATGTACAAAGTCAAACCCAAACTGTGTATTTAGATGGTAGTTGGAGAAATGCCAATTTAGCATATTAAGGGAGTTAAGTGAAGCAATACAAAACCTCTTTGGAATCTACTGTGCTATCATGGTGAGACCTAGGATAGAGGGGTTGAACCCTCTGTATCAGGTCAAAATATTTGATGGCACCCTAGCAAGCATATCATCTATAATAAAACAAAGTAAATATGTGTTTTCCCTGAAATAATAAGTCTTGACAAGTTTTCAACAACTAGGAAAAATTCAGTTGAATTACACAAAAATACTTCTATAATGTATTGATTGAATTTTGTTGCTACTTTTATAAACATGTACGTCTGTCTTTACAGTTAACTCTAGTAAAAAATTTTAAATACTCTAAGGAATTTTATTTATTTTCTTGTGACCTCATTTCTTAAAATCCTATTTTCTGTATTATTTTAAGACTTTGCATCTCGCATAGTTCTGCTATTAGATTTTCCAAAATTCTGGTTTTCAAAATTAATATATACATTTAACCAAAGTAAAGATGATTACCAGATTATCTGGTCTGAAAAGTTAATGTCTAATTGTATATGTATTCAATTATTTCCTATTCCCAAAACACTGTGGAGTGAGGTAAGGAAACTCATTGGAAATCTGTTCTTTTGTCTTTTTCAGGAACAAGATAAATGCTTCCATACAGTACATTTTGGAAGTCATCCACATGTTTCCCCAGAGAGGCTCATTGTATGGTGGCACTGAAATCACTATAATGGGTTTTGGGTTCAGCACAACACCAACTGAGAATTCTGTTCTCTTAGGTAAAATCTTTGTCCTGTAGGGGCTAATTTGTTAAGGTTTTCCTTGTCTAAAATGATCTGCTGGAGGAACTGGGCTGTTACACAATGTTTTCAGTGATTTTACAATATTGTAAGAAAGGTTATACAAATAGTCTTAATTGATTTTCTATATTATAATGTGTTTGGGGAGGGTTCATGCATATTGGTACTCATATGAGGCCAGAGAAGGACACTGGGTACCCTACAGCTGTAGTCATAGGTACTTGTGAGCCACTGGATATCAGTGATGGAAACTTAACTTGGAGCTTACGCAAAAGTAGCAAGAGCTCTTAACTACCGATCCCTCTCTCCAATACTTTTTCTTGTTAATGCAGAAAAGGAGAAGTGTTTGTGGTTAAAGTGATAAAGAAACAGTGAACAACTCGGCTTTTGAATATTTCATTACTGTTGTGTATTTAATGTGTATAAAACATTTGTGTGAAAACACACACTCAAACATAATCACCATCAGAAGTACCAAAGATCCTCCTGTGTAATATTAGAGCTTTGTTTAGCAATGGCTCTTTACTGCTGATACATCACCTCTATAGTTCATAAAAAACACCTGATAATGTTTTTCCTGCCTTTATACTTTTAGGCTCCTTCCCATGCGACATTACATCATCATCAGAAAATGTCATCAAATGCACTCTCCATTCAACAGGGACTGTATTCAGAATTACCAACAACGGTTCACATTTAGGTACCAACCAAGATTTATATATTGAAAAAAATGAAGAGAGTTTATGCTAAGATTAGGTTGATTTTTATTTTGCATTTTAAGTTGTTTCGAGAACCAGTGCTGTTTCTTTTATACTTTTGTAGTGTTCTCCATATGAGATTAAAATTCACATTCTCACTACATATGTAATGATGAGGTTACTTAATAATGAGTTTACATCTTGAGGTTGAGATGAGAAGGCCAGGATTTATAATTTCATGCTCAGGAATTTCCAGTGATTTTTGTTGCAGTTGAGTATGTCCTGAGTTACTGCTTATTTTCAGTCATGAGTTTCAGAATAAATATTCAAGTCGAAATTATTTGCATGGCTAGTTGTTTCCAAAAATTCTTCTGTGTAAGGAGTTGGTAAGAACATTAGAAGCACTCCATGGAGCATTTCTGAACAGCTTATTTCTTAAACATCCAACTCTTTTCAGTGTTTCTTTAATATCACTCTAGAGTTATTAATTACATCTTTTGCATATCATGATCTTGCTTTCTAGTAATCCTGGTTTTATTTTGGTTGAGTTTAAATTATGTACAAACATTAATATAGACTACTAACTTGAAAGTTGTTCTTACTTTATAAAAATGGCTGTTTTCATGGTCACTTATTAAGACATTTACTTCTTTTCCTTTTAAAAATCTGCCTCAATTTTTTACTCCCAGTGCATGGACTAGGTTATGCCTGGTCACCATCAGTCTTAAATGTGACTGTGGGCGATACCGTGGTGTGGTACTGGCAAGCACACCCCTTTCTTAGGGGTATAGGGTACAGAATTTTCTCAGTCTCCAGTCCCGGAAGTGTGACTTACGATGGCAAAGGATTTACAAATGGAAGGCAAAAATCTGCATCCGGTAATTCATTGTTTTCCTTTTTCTTACTCATAGTAAATATGTTTACATGAATTAGTCATGTAAGAAAACACAGAAATTAGTTTACCTGGCATTTTATTCCTATTGAAAAAGCATAAATAAATTCAAGAAATTATCTTAAACATACTAAGATGTTTATTATGCTATTTCTGGTTTTATTATGTTTACTGAATCCATGATAATTGACCAACTGAAACATATGTTATACAACATAGTACAATAGGTCTATATGAAGATAGGATTATATGTTTTAGTCACACGAACCTGATAATAAATAATGAACTTTTGTTGATTGTAATCAGCTTATCCTCATTTTTAATGGAAAACTAAGTGTGATTATGCCTTTCAGATAACTAGTTTATTCTATGCATGTAATAGTTTATTTAAATTTTCATTTTACTTTTTTCTTAAAATTTGATAAATTAGGCCAGACTTTCCATGGTTTTCTTTAAAAAGTAAAACTGGATCTTGTCTTTCTTATATGAAATTCATTGTGAAAACCAAAACCAAATGAACAAAAGAAAGTCTTTATAGCCAGTGACTCATTTTCTACTACTTCCTATTGAGCTATAAGACACATAATAATATGAAAATTGTATCTGCACTTGCATTGAAATGATAATTTCCAATTTCCCCGCCTAGTTTTCGAAGATTCATTAATTGCTTATATCTCTTGTGTATAATCTTATTCTATGGCAGGGTCATTTTCTTACCAGTTTACTTCCCCTGGAATCCATTACTACAGCAGCGGGTATGTTGATGAGACTCACTCCATATCTCTCCAAGGAGTCATTAACGTTTTTCCAGCAGAAACCAGGCACATTCCCTTGCATCTGTTTGTGGGAAACATTGAAGCGACATATGTTCCAGGTAAGAGGGCTAAAGAAGGAAACTACACCAGGTGACCCAGCTTAAAGTGACCTTTGTAGAGGAGATGTCAGATGACTGCATCTACCTGACCCTCTTTCTTTCTAAGGCTAGAATTATGTAAAATTACTAATTAATTTATAATTTAATAAATAAATTAAAATACTTTAAAAATATTTTTAAAAATAACAGATCTCCAAAAGGCAAAACCATCTACCCCCTTCATTAATGTAAACACTAATAGAGTCTAAACAGAGTTCTTGTTTTAGGATAGTGTGCGTGGTTTACAAATGATTTTTTTGTCTAAAGCAGGGCCTGCGCATTTACAGTTGGCAAGTACTGCAGCAGGCTGCCTAGCAACAGAACCCCTGTGTGGCCTAAACGATACAAGGGTTAAGCATTCAAATAAGTTATTCTTCGAGCTTTCCAAGTGCATTTCACCCTCTATCATCAACATTACTCCTTCTACCGGAACAGCAAATGAACTCATAACTATCAGTGGACAAGGCTTCAGTAGTCTTGCATGTGCTAACAAGGTAAGAAAATAGAGTCTCTTCTCAGCATCCACGTGCTCTGTAAGAAGAACATATTTTGACAACAATCTCCTGGTGGAATTTTATCAGATTTATGACCTATAACTTGCATGCTATGAATTCATTTGAAGTTTACAATTGCATGTATGTGTGTATATTTAATAGTATATTAATAGAATTGTACACCTCTGACTGGAATAAGTTTTAGAACATGTCATGATCATAAAAGAAACCTCATTGGACATCACCCACGTCCTTCACCCAGTTCAGCACAATGGTAACTGCTAATCTGTTTTCCTTCTAGATAGATTTGCCTATTCTGAGTATTTTTCTACAGTATGAAGTTCTTTGTGAACATTTATTTTCTCTTGCCATAATATGCTGAAAGTTCATGCATGTTTCTGTACTTCCTTTCTCTTCATGGATGAATAAACACATTGTTATATCACATGTATATCACATAGAGTCTATTCAGTCATCCAGTTGATGGTTATTTAGTTTTATACTTTTTGGTTAATTTGAATAACTCAGTTATTAACACACTTGTAAAACCACAACATAAGGTCAACTTAATACATGTATTCATCAATTTCCCAAATTAATTTTATGAATACAAATTTTTCACAGAATTACTGTTTTAAAAATATAATTGATGATAATACAAACATGAAGTTCATAGGAGAGTAATGGATGAATGCATCTTATTTTATATTCATTTTTCTTCCAGGTTACAATTGGTAGCTACCCTTGTGTTGTAGAAGAAAGTAGTGAAAATTCTATTATGTGTCATATTGACCCTCAAAACTCAATGGATGTTGGCATCAGAGAAATTGTTACTTTGATTGTCTACAACTTGGGAACTGCTATCAACACACTGCCCAATGAATTTGACAGGCGGTTTGTACTTTTGCCAAACATAGATATGGTGATGCCGAAAGCAGGGTCAACTACAGGAATGACAAGGGTGACCATACAAGGCTCTGGATTTATGGCGTCTTCTGCAGGTGTAGAAGTCTTTATGGGTGATTTCCCATGTAAAGTTCTATCTGTAACCTACACAGCTATTGAATGTGAAACATCTCCTGCTCCCCGTCAGCTTGTTCTTGTAGACATTTTAATACATGGAGTTCCTGCCCAATGTCAGGGCAACTGCAGTTTTTCATATTTGGAAAACATTGCTCCCTCTGTAACAGGAGTCTTCCCAAACTCGATCCAAGGATCTGGAAATGTCTTCATCAAAGGAGAAGGTTTTGGGACAGTGTTGGAAGAGATCTCTATATTTATTGGCAGTCAACAGTTCAGAGTAATAGATGTTAGTGAGAATAATATTACGGTTCTCATGACTCCACTAGCAGCTGGACTTCATTCTCTCAGTGTTGTTGTTGGGTCTAAGGGCTTGGCTCTGGGAAATCTCACCATCAGCAGCCCTGCAGTAGCTTCTGTGTCACCAACCTCTGGAAGCATTGCTGGTGGAACAATGTTGATGATCACAGGCAATGGATTTTCTCCCGGAAACACCACAGTTACTGTTGGGGATCAGCCTTGTCTCATTACGTTCATCAACTCCAGTGAGGTCTACTGTAGCACCCCAGCCGGGAGAGCTGGTGCAGCCACTCTGAAGATTGAAGTCAATGTGGTCACCTACCCACCTTTGTCATTTACATATGCCATGGAGGATACTCCATTTCTAAAAAGAATCATCCCTAATAGAGGTACTCCAATATCTACATGCCTTTTTATTTATTGTATTGATGTCACTTTACAGTTATATTATTATTGAGTTATGATAGTAAAGAATGTCTTGTACATCATTTTCCTTAAGCCAGTTAATATAATGCATGGGATTCAAGTTCTGCAGTCTTAATTTTGGATTTTTTTCATGCATTTTCAGTGTAAAATTCCAGCTTTAATATAGGAATACAATGTCCATCATCTTGGTCTAAATTACAAATGAGGAAGAAACAGATGACTGTCTTGGGAACAAACTGAGTAGGTTATGTCATAAATAATGATGTGGCACAAGAAACAACTGTTAAGATTCACGAGTGATTGAGCTTATTAACACTGATACTCGTTCAGAATATTTTATTTCTATAAACTCCAGCTAAATATTGTTGGTACAACAAGATTCTTTCCAAGGAAGTGGCACGTTTAAATGGAGATGGCATCTTACCCTTTGCCTTGTGCCGCAGGTTCTAGTCTCCACGCTATCTGACTACTCATTATCTATGTGAGGGCTCCCACAGAAGCAGCTGCAGCGAAACAGTCAAGAGCATGGCCGTTTAGTTTGCCTTTTATTGCTGGGGTAACAGGTCCTGACTCAAAACAGCATGCCACTTACACATCCTATCACAATCCCCCATATAAGGAGGTACTAAAGGCAGGAAGCTGGAGGAAGTTCTGAAACAAAGGCCACAGAAGAGCACTGCTTAATCTTAATCTCCAAAGCTTGCTCAACCGGCTTCTTTATACCACTTAGGACTAACAGCACACCTGTGGCACCTGCACAGGGCTGGTATTGACCTCATCAGCAATTGTGTTGTTTGCTCCCATGACTGTTCTTTCCATCTGTCTATGTATGTATTCTCCAAAGAACCTGTGTGATGAATAAGAAACTTAAAATAGGTAAGATAGCTACTTGGTTTAATAATGGGATAGGCTATTGATTGATTACTCTAAAAGAATGCCACATTTGAAATGTCAAGCAAAATTTTAACCTTTAGAAATAATTTAGCTTGTATTTGAAAATATTGCTAGCATGAATTTTCATTAATATGTATAATTTTATGGTAATGACTCATAATTACTTTTATTGTCATAATCTTTATTTCATTAGGCAATCATTTAGTAATTTTTATTTTAAGAGCTAAATATAGATTTTAATTCATAATAATCTATAAAGATTACTATCTATTCAGGCAAAATTTAGGAATTTGTTCTATGGAACTTTAATGTCCTATGGAATTTCCATGTTTGGTGCCTTCAAAGTACAATCTTTTTTTTTTTTTAAAGAGCTAACCATCTAAAGGTGAGATTGTAGAGCTAAACAGAGTTCTGAACAAGTTAATTCTTGTCGTGCTTGCACAGAAAATAATGAACTCTATATAGATAGTTCTCAATAAATCTCAATAAATATGAGATACTGTTAAATAATTTCAACAGAAACAGCAGATTATGAATTATTAGATTCATAATTAATTAAAGACATGTATGACATGATTTGGTCAACAAGCAGTACAGATTTGGATGGGATAAAATAGGAAAGCAGGAAGAAAACTCACATGTACAATATTTGTTCTTACAAAAAATGGTAATTTGATATATAATAATTGTGTATGTGAAGAAGGAGGGGCTATATAATGAAGGTAATATTCTTCATTATCTTGGAGTTCCTATTTTCCTTGATAATTAATTCAACATAAGATTTACATAAAAGTAGAAAAATGTTATATGTTTACAGTGACTTTATTAAAAAATGAAAACCTAAAGGCAGTTTCAAATTTTTATTTTATTGTTATGTTTTGCCTACAAGTGTGTATGTGTGCCACTTGTGGAGCCATTATGAGTCAACATGTGTGTCCTGGGAATCAAACCTAGGTTCTCTGAAAGAGAATCAGTACTCTTAATTGCTGAGCCATCTCTCTAGCTCTACAAAAACAGTTGTACCTAACTGCACTTACACAAAGTAAGAGGTATTTAAAACTTACTAAAATTCATGAAGAGATTAAAAAGAATGAAATGATTATTGTATCAAAAATAAAGTAACAGATAAAATGAACATTTGGGGTTTGCTTGTATTTAACTTAAAGCTTTAACATCAATATTTACTTTAAAAATATTTAAATTAGTTTTTCTCTCTATTTTCTACTGTAAATCATTATTTTTATATCATGGCATATTTGTTCTCAAAATGTAGCTACTGAAAACACTTGAGTAACCGAAAGTGTAGCCCATTCTCAGAAAGAATTTCTACAAAGGAGAAATGACCACAAAGTGATGACTCATGCTCAGAAATCCATAGCTCTTTCTTTCCTCTTTCTCTACCAGACTAAAGAGGTAATTTATAAGTTATCATGGATAGAAGGGCCGGAAAACAGCAAACATTGAGATAAATCACTTGTAATGAATGTATAATAGGCTGGTATATATTGTAGTAAAAATGTACATAGCATATCATGTGTACTGTTATATATACTTTTAAAATGCTGGGTATTATTTTGATTTGGTTTGGCTTTAGGTTTTTCAAGACAGGATTTCTCTCTGTATTCCTGGCTGTGCTGTAACTTGCTCTGTAGAAAAGGCTAGCCTCCAAACTCAATGACCTACCTGCCTCTTGGGTGTTGGTTGTCAAGGCCTGCCTGGATCAAATCAATATTCTTTTATTCACAGAAGTAAAGTTGCATATCTTTAAGTGCATATAGAAACATTAGCAGGTATATGTATTTGTGTATTTATATGGTTTCCTTTTTGTTTTAAGGTCTACCAGGAACTGAAGTTGAAATAACCGGGTCTAATCTGGGATTTGCTATCTCCGATGTTTCAGTGATGATAAAAGAGAGTGTATGTAATGTGACCACTGTCAATAACACTGTGTTACAGTGCATTGTGGGAGAACATGCAGGTGGCATTTTTCCTGTGATGATGCTTCATAAGACAAAAGGCTCTGCTGTCTCCTCTGTTGTATTTGAGTACCCGCTATCTATTCAGAATATTTACCCAATACAAGGTGATTAGACAGTTTATATTATTTCAGCACTCATTTGGAAACAACATAATCTTAAAGCCCTGCCATAACTTGTACTTCACATAATAATAAAAATACTTACCTTCATTTGTCCAATAAATTAACAAAAGAGTATTGACCAATCATTCCAAAATAATAACTTTTACATTTCTCTTACTGTTATATCATTTAATTAAAAGTTTTCTAATTTTAAACTCTAAAGTTACATGTGGGAATTTTAAAATCATATTTATTATAATAGGAATAAAATTATTTCCACAGCACTGTTTCTACTTGAAAATTAATGGTTAAAAAATCCTCAAAAAGTGTGATGAAAATACTCAAGTAGTGATGTTTAATGTATGTTTTGAGTACTCTAAAATCCTTTGTGACATCTCCTTTAAATTAAATTTTAGTTTCCAAAATTATTTACTTAAATTAGCAGAAGTTACATTTGTTCACTGAAAAATTAAAACACTGCAATTAAAAGATCTTTGGTTTTATTAATAACAATAAATTTCAGATCAAAGAAAGTTACATAAAGTAACTTTCTTTTTGGATTTTTAACTAAAACAAATGTGTACAGAGGGGACATTTCCTGCCTATTCGCTCAGGTTCTCCTTGGATTTATCTTCTTCAGGGAGCTTTGGTGGTGGGCAAACCTTGACTGTGACAGGCATGGGATTTGATCCATGGAATTCAACTATATTGGTCTGTGACTCTGAATGTGCAGTTGACAAACTTAGATCTGACTCTACAACATTGTTCTGTGAGATTCCACCTAATAATGGTAAGTTCTCAAAAGAAATGGTAGCCTGTAAGAAATGCTACTTTTAGAAAGATAATAAATAGTCTTTTCTCAGGTTGTTGAATTCTTTTGAAGTAATTGAGTCGGATCTATGACCATCCTGACTTCAAGCAATTTGGTCAGAACTGTATTTCTTACCTGTGTAAATCTGACAACTTTGGTTTGTGACATCAATTCATGGCTCTTAGTTGAGCATATGAATGGAGAACGTGTTGTTAGTTCTTATTAGTCAAATCTTCTTTAAAGGCAACTAAAGAGTGCTGAGAGCGGAAAAAATAGTTTTCTCCAGGGAGGACACCAACCGGTTATCTTATACTAAAAGGTCAGCTCAGAAAATATGCATTCAAGTAACATCACATAGACCGATCATGTTGTATTTAGCAATAATACATATATATAACTGTAACAACAATTGGTGGGAAAAGGTTATAAACTAGAAAGAGAGTAAAGAAGTGTATATATGGGAGGGTTCGGAGAGACGAAAAATGAGAGGAAATTATATGTTTATAACATAACCTCAAAAAATCAGTTATTTTAAAAGATGAATTGCTATAATGCTTTTGTGGATTAACCTTGGCAGTCATCAAAAGGGTTTGAGCCTTTAACATTTCTTGGGGAAAATTTCAAACCTCTCTCTACTTCAGATGTTTTATCTATCAAATTGATTTTAACATAGTGGCATTCTTCATAGGATTATTTTGAAGTTAACAAATGTAAAAGGATATCTGAAACATGATTTATGATTTTTGTTATTATAAGTCTTGTTTATTTTTACTGATTGAAAAATAAAACCTGAGCTCTGGGTAATACTAAATCTCAAATTTTACCTCTTCCTTTTTACCTGCAGCCAAGTTACTAAATGTCTCTCCACCATAGGTTTTTTATTAAATGGAGATGTTATTAGCTATAATTTGATTGCTTGTGGATATCAACTGTCTAGTACTGTTTAGAGATTTATTATTATTATTTAACAATTCAGAGAGAGAGAGATTAGTTAGTTGGTTAGTTAGTTAGTTAGTTAGTTATGGTTTCCGTTTATTGAGACAGGGTTTCTATATGTATACTCAGCTGTCCTGGAATTCACTCTGTAGACCAGGCTGGCTCAAACTCAGAAATCAGCCTACCTCTTCCTCCAGAGTTCTGGGATTAAAGGTGTCACCACCAACTGGCGGAAAAGTTTGAGAAGGCCTTAAAATGACATTTTAGACAAATATGTTTTATGTGCAGATATTTCTAACGTAAGATTTCATAGTTTTGGGAATTTTTTGCTGACTTTTTTTTGAACTTTTTGTTTACCTGATGTTTTAATGATTAGTCTTGTCACTTAGACACTAGAATTGGTATTTTGATGACATCATGCAGCAGTACTAAGGAAAATTGGCAGGTTGTGAGTCTCAACATTGGCTCCTCCTCCTCTTGTTATTCTACATGGGTTCCTTGTGTGCTTTAGCCCCTCCCTTGCCTCCTCTGCTGCTGCTGCTTCTTTCCAGCTGTGATATGCAATGTTAGACCTTCTAGTGCTGCAAAACTAAGTTGGCAGGTCTGCAGAACTGCCCACAAGGGAGGCCTGAGTGTTTTTCTTCCCCATTCCCTTGTTAATAGAGTATAAAGAATATGTGTATTTTGTGTTTTTACTGTTGCTAGAGGATCTTGCTAACTTGTGTACATCCTGTGTGCATTATGAAGTGTTCATGGGAAAAACAAGACTATAATGAAAATATTCAGGGTTTTGGCAATGAATCTGGGCCTGATTGCAGAACTCTACTCATTTGACTCCCTTCTCATCGTAGGCATGGGATCTGATCAAGTCTGTGGAGTGAGGGTGGTCAACGGGAAAGATTCATCTCAAACCACGAAGCTATTTACATATGTCTTGTCCCTGACTCCTCTCATCACTGAAGTATCTCCCAGGAGAGGCAGCACGGCAGGAGGCACCAGGCTTACAGTCACAGGATCTGGATTCAGGTACCATTTTAACACAGGTACACAGCAACCTGCTTCTAGATGCAAGGTGTTACACTTGCTCTCTTCTGTATCTCACAGTAATCAAGTACAGTCTTGAAGTGCGGACCTTGTTTATAAGCCATGCTTGAGCTACAAAATAGTACTAACAATAACAATAAGTGGTTACAAACTCTGTGCTACGGGCCTTCCTGCCCACGGAAGTTTCCTTCTTTGCCATATAAGGTGTTTTTATCTCACATCATGTTCTGGTGGTTAAGGTTAAAGAGACAGAATGATTTACCCCAAGTCTAGCAATAAGTTCACAAACATAAATCGTTTGTTACGCCTTCCCCATCAGCTCATCTCTGATAGCAACTTGTTTCATTGGCCCAAAGAAGCATGTTTTCTGTCATCCATTTCCTTTCAACCAGCCGGGCTCTTTTTCCGATCCCATCACTCAGCTGCACGGCCTCTCTATCTTCAGTGGGCAAAGCTAACGTCAGTGCTTTAAAGAGTGGAAGGCTTGATAAATTTCTCAAGTGCTTACAGATATTCTGTAATTCATTTCAAGCAGAGGTTAAATTCTTGTGACCGTGCTCAAAATATTGTGACCGTGCTCAAATTGCCAAGGGAAAAAAAAAATCCGTGAGCAAGTTCTATAATTTGCAAAATGCAGCTATTGGAGACCAGAAAGAACTGGGATCCCTTGAATGCAGGCAGCCCTTTCCTTTAATGTTAAAACACTTGCTGGTTCGTACTTTTCTATTCCCTGACTTCTTAAAGCCTTTCTTTACTTCTTCTCAACAAACATTTCTGAATGTTAAGATGGTATCAGCCTGCACTTTGATAATCCATACAGTATTATCACTGCTTTAACAGTAACTTATGAATGCAGAGCTTTTAATATGTGAAGTAGAAATTTAAAGTAAGTGTGATCATCAACATTTTCTTCCTTTACAGTGAAAACACACAGGACGTTCAAGTCTCCATAGCTAACAGCAAATGTGATATCCAACATTCCAACAAGACACATATCGTCTGCATGACAAGTGCTCACAGTCCTTCGGGGTGGGCTATAGTTAATGTCAACATCAAAAACATCGGCATGGCCAAATTGGTAATGTCAGTTAAGTATAGTCACCACAGCAATGAAAATCTAGCACTCTGGAGGAGGGCTGATTACTAGTAGATATCTTGTTTGAATGTCTCCAGCAGATAATTGAAGTGTGCCTGTACTAAACGTAAACATTTTTGTTCTTTATTCTTTATTCTTCATGTTTTATTTGATATTTTAGTTATTCTGTCTGTGGAATAATTAATAATGGATTTTTAACCTTGTTATAATCATGAAATAATTGAGTCATCTGTAACACCCTAAAATTGAGATCCATTTTATTATTTAGATAAATATATCCTGTTTCAGATTTTCTTTCTTTGAGAAGTTTTCTGATAAATTCTCTGAACTTTGTGGCTTCTTGCACTCTGCTACAGGAAAATGCTGACTTCTTATATGCCGATGTGTGGTCTGCCAACTCCTCATGGGGAGGAAAGCCGCCACCAGAGGAAGGGTCACTTGCTGTTATTACAAAAGGACAGATAATTCTGCTGGACCAAAGTACTCCTATTCTGAAAATGTTACTCATTCAAGGTAACTTTGTAAAAATTTGTATATTAGACTCTGCTGATTATTTCCATCAACTTAATTTAATCAAAAGCCTTGATTATGAGCATTCATCTTTGAATCAGACTTTTAAAACCTGTTTGTGATTATGATATTATTTAGTGGGTTTCCAGTAACATTCTTTAAACTTTGCTTCATGAAGTTGTTTTTTTTTCAGAGATAATAGGGGAGGGTGCTGAACATCTCAATGTCCTCACATTTAATCAATTAAAATAGCATAATTTCCAATGTTGAAAATACTAAGGTCATGGATCCCAGAGGCTACAAAATTTTAGCAGTTTGCTCAAGTCAGTCCTAACAAGCCCTGATTGCCCTAGTGTTGTGCCCATTTCACGAACCCCAAAAGACCACCAAGGAGCTATTTCTGATGTAATCTAGGGTCTTTAGTCAAGCCTTCAGTGGCACAAAGGTTTATAGGAAATGGCAAGCAAGCCAGGGGGTTGCTAGCCTGGCACACATCTAATGGGGGGGGGGTCTTACGGAATTTTGTGGTCCTTTATAATGGTTGGCTGGTGGTAGGAGCCAAACCATAAACTTAAATTCTGCTTTCCTCCTGATTCGTGGTTGTTATGAAGTGAAGTGCCAGGGAAAGGCTTGTAACCTGGAAACTGGTGCTAAAGAGTCCAACCTTAGGTCAGACTCTTTAAGAAGGAGTCTGAACCCAAGATCTGGTTTCTAACTAGAAGCTGACTACAATTCTCCTCTCTTTTGCCCATGAACCTGCCTTCAGTTGTGATCTGGGTTTCCTCTATGATTTTTGTGTTCTCTATCTACTATAAAAATTAATTAACCATAGCAATCCCGTTTCTAAGTGAACAAAATAATAAAGAGTAATAATAAAGTGCTTGGAGTTTTTGTGCATAAACTTTGTCAGAATGGTCTTTTGTGCCTAAAGCCTTCTGTAGTTTTAGGATAGTTTTTTAGCTTCTACAATTATAAAAAATATTTAATACTATTTGAAGTCATTAAAGAATTATTAAGGTGTAGTATCTTCAAATTGACATCAATCTTATAAAAACTCATCTCAGTATATTCCTAATTATGCTCGTCTAGCTATTGCTATGGCACAAAATAGTAAAGCTTTCAGAGATAATTTTTTTAAAAGATGAGAACTAATGTTGACATCACTGTTGGTTTCTGCGTTGATTTCTGCGCTCGCTCAGGTGTCCCGTCTGCTCCCTGCGTTGTGGCTGCCTCTGCCGGGCTCACACGTGCGCACCCCGGGTGCCGGGCCGCTGGCCGCGGTGGAACCATGAACCGCAATGAGACACGCTAGACCAGATAGCTCCACGTGGGCTTTATTTAAGAAGGGGAAGGGGTAGCCGGCGGGAAGGGAAGGGGGAAGAGAAAGAAAAGAGAGAGAGGAAAGGAGCACTGCTCAGTTATATACAGGCAGTGACGTAATTACAGGTAAAGGTGGGCTATGGAATTCTGGGTAAATGGCAGCCATTGCCTAGGCAACAGACCTATACATTGCTTTGCATGGCGTCACAAGCTTTGCAGGCCTCAGGCCTCGGGTACCTACAATCACAATAATTTTTATAAAGATGACTGTGTCTCTCTTCTTAATTTATATTTTGAAGACCTGTTTTATGAACTTAATCCATGTAGTTGAACTGTTTAATGATGACTAAAATAGCAAATGGTTATTACAAAGCAGTTTACCCTAGACGTTATTTTGCTGTTAACCCTTGGGGTCTTGAGACATATTAAGATTATGGGATTCACAGGTGGAACTCTGATATTTGATGAAGCTGATCTTGAACTCCAGGCGGAAAATATCCTAATCACAGATGGGGGCGTTCTTCAGGTATGGGAAACAATATCTTCTCTTAATTTTGTTGTTTAAAATATTATGTATAAAACTAATAGTTAATTCTAACAAATAATTCTGAAGTTATCTTCGCTTTAATTGGTTGAATTAATGTTATAACCTCACAGGAGAGTGAGTCTCAGAAAATTCTTGCATTTTGATAGAGAAAAATTGGTGCGTTGTGGAATTTAAAGTACAAAAAAAACTTCCTGTATCAATCACCCGGTTGTTTCTGAAGGTCAGTTGTTGTATACTGATCGGCCTATTAGAAAATTCAAGTCTTGGCGTTGGAGAGATCAACAATAAAAAGTAGACATAATCTGAGGAACCACTCTGGAGGTCACCTTCTAGTCTCCACATGTAGAATAATCTGCTTTACATACCCTGGACACCAGGATAACAGTGTTTAAAAGGTTCCTAAGCTGCGCTCTTTTTATATTGATGTTTTCCAAGTGACAGCAGCACAGACATGTACCTACATGCATTTCAAAACAGGTACACCCAAAAATGTAAGGCTTACATTGAGAAAGAATGATATAAATGACTAGACTATTCTCAAATAAGGATGAAAAGGAAAAATAACTATTTTTGCTAAATAAGAATTATGAATTCTGAGTTTCCGTTTTCTGAACAAGATCTATGAATTCTTTCAGATTGGGACAGAAGCATCTCCATTCCAACACAAGGCTGTCATTACTCTTCATGGGCATCTTAGATCTCCTGAGCTCCCTGTATATGGAGCTAAGACATTGGGTGTGCGGGAGGGCACACTGGATCTTCACGGTAGGCTAAAGGCGCTCAGATATAAACTTGCCCATCTTCTCCTATCTTTGGATAGTCTGTTTCTTTCTGACTCCCTTAGTCTAGAAAGTTACACACAGAAGTGAGTCTGAGAACTAATTTCATGCCTTCCTTCTAGGCTTTCTCATACTCTTCTGATAGCTATGTCTGTGGACAACCAAACACTATTGGTACCATTTGCCCTTTCCTTAAGTATGCTATCTAATCATTACTTACTGTCTGAAAAGGCACTAATTTTGAAATTGGAAGATGGTAATTTCTTCATTTTTACTTCTTTAACCAGAATATTTCTAAAATGTAAAAACAAATTTATAGTTGTATATAGCTGTAGTTCAGGACGTTGACAGCAAGTAATGAAGTTTCATCATGTTTGAGGTGCTAGGGTAACATTGTTTAAACATGAACAAAGTCACCTTTACACTGATGTCTTCTCTATGGTGGTAGTTGAAGCCTTTTATGGATCCAGACTGCTATGAACAGAAATACTGTGACCTTAGATGTCTCACTTAGTACTAAATATATATCCTACTGCAATTTCTTAGAAATATATATGTATACAGTTTAGCTGTAGATTGTCAGTTTAAGCTGCTTTACTAATTTCATATATTCATACATTATTATGGATGTAGATTACTATTAACCTGATTATTCATTTTCTAAAATAAAAGAAATTTTCATCTTTCTTTTTTGAGACAAGTGGTAAAATAAAGATAAAATAAATCTTCTCCAATTGACTTAATTTAAATTCAGAATGCGCGTAGTAACCCAGAAAACACTTCTGAAGCGATGCTTGGTTTGTATGTGGCTTTCAGGTCTGCCTATTCCTGTGGTCTGGACTCGCTTGGCTCATACTGCAAATGCAGGAGAATGGACTTTAACTGTACAAGAAGCAGTGACATGGAAGGCAGGAGACAGCATCGTGATTGCAAGCACAGGACACAGGTATCAGATAATGTTGATTTAGTTGGCTTACAGCTTTTTTTAATCTATGAAAAAATTGATTAATGGGAATTTCTCAAACCATTTTATTTGAACTTGAAGCATTTGGTAAAGAATGATAAGCCAGCTGGGTGGTGATGGTGGTGCACATCTTTAATCCCAGAACTTGGGAGGCAGAGGCAAGAGGATATCTGTGAATTATAGGCTAGCCTGGTCTACAAAGTGAGTTCCAGGACATCCAGGGCTACACAGAAAAAAAAAAAATCCTGTCTCAGAAAACAAAACAACAAAAAACAAACAGAAAAGGCGAATATAAACAGCCAAATACATGTGGGCCAAATGTTAGCGTCTGTCTGATCACCAATGTGTGTTGAGTTTCCAGTGACTGAATTTGTTATAAGAACAAGACTAAATCTGAACCATAGTAAAACAATATATAGCAGTAAAATGCTTCATTTTACATGGTTAGATTCTATTGTAAGATTTCACTAGAAAGAAGCATTCTGCTACTAAATGTCATTTGAAAGCATCAGACTTGAGGCTTTAGCTAAACACATTTGTGTATGTGAGCTGCTTTGTCTGGGGTCACCAGAGGACGTGACTAAGCAGCAGGCAGAATTCCCTTATCATCCATGCTTGGCAGTGTTTCTCACAGAAGAAAACTGGAGGTTGTGATAGAGTCAAAGGAGAAGAAATCTGTACAATGAGAATAAGCTGGCATAACTTTCCAGATGCCTGACACGTCACAGCTGAAACTACCTAAACGCCTTAACTTCCATTTAGTTACATATTCTAGCAATTAATAAATTAGGACCTAGCATCGCCGCCCCAAGAATATCAAAGAGTGGAGGACGAGAGGCACTTTGGTTTAGCTTGATGTTTAAATTACAGACACTTAGATTGCATGTGGTTATGTTTATCAGGAAATGAAGAGTAATTATGACAAGAAACAGATCTGCCAAACCCGTGACTGAATTTAAAAATTAAAATGCAAGATACCATTTTTCAAGTTAAAAATAGGATTACAGATGTTGGAGAGAGATAAATATATACTTACAAATTTAGCTTTGGAAGTATTCATTTATCGCCCCCCACAGAAGGAAATTTAAATTATATAATGACAAAATACAAAAGGAGGAAAATCACAGGGCTTACTAATAAAATGGGAAATCCTCACTTATAGCCTATCTATATGGAATAAAAGAGCAAGTTTGCAATTTATAATAGAGCTGGTTTAAGGACACATGAATTAGAGCTGGAAAGATGGCCCAGCTCTTAAAAGCTAGAAATACAAATTAAGAAATACAAATTAAGGGACTTCTCATTAAATCTAATTTACTATTCATGGGTGAATCCAATCTGAAAAATTTTAAAGCCAGAATTAAGAAACAGCTTTTCTGTAACAACGCTGGTTAATGAAGAGGACATAGTGAATTTGGGAAGTAAGGGGTCAATATGGGAGGAATATAAGAAAAAGAGTAGAACAATGTAGTTATAATTAAATTTAAAAAAAATAAAAATTTTCAATGCTAAAAAAAAGGAAATGAGTTTTTATGGGGACCGGGCTTTGTCCACTCCTAGCAAGAATGCTTGCCATGGCCGTTATTTGGTCGCTCTCGGTTTCCATAGAATTGCAATGCTATCACTTCCTTCCTCACACAACTGCGGTGAAGATGCAATGAGGTGATAGGCATGATAGCAAAATATACCTCAACGAAAGTGCTTCATAAGATTGTGGTGTCACTAAATAATGTCACGGTACACCTGCAACACTAGAACCATGCCAGATCCCGATTTTTAAAAGAACTAAATATATGAATGTGTACATCATAAAATCAGCAAGACTCACTGTGGCTGGAATCTTGAGTATATTAGAGAATAAATGACAACTGAATAATTTCTCCGCTTAGAAACTTCTAATAAGAGTCTCTGCTTTGCCATTATTGACACCTTGGACCAGATCATCATTGCTGTAGGAAGCTATTATGTATGTCTTACAGGATGCTTAGAAACATCTCTGGCCTCTCTCCACAGGATGCCAGTGGCACAGCCCCTCGGAAGCTGTTTTCAGTCATTACTGCGACTATAAAGTCATTCTCATTTAAGAACCTCTGGGGATGATACTTAAAGCTATAAATGATTACTTTTGCAGGCTCTGAACAAATCTAGCTCTCCGGTTTGAAATAAGTCATCAAACTTACTCTGCGTATAAAACATTTCTCTCAAATATCTCTTCAGAACATGGCGTGACATTTTTCCAAAGCACCTTATTTTATGACTGAAACATTCAAATGTGTAAACCAAATATGGCAAATGTGTAAGTTAACTTTCTTTTTTCTTAAAATTTTACAGACACAGCCAAGTAGAGAACGAGAAGCGGACCATTGCATCAGTGTCCTCTGATGGATTGCACATAACTCTAACTAGGCCACTAAACTACACACACTTGGGAATCGCCACCACACTCCCCGATGGAACTGTGTTTGAAGCCAGGGCAGAAGTTGGAATTCTTACAAGAAATATCTTAATAAGAGGGTCTGATAATGTGGAGTGGAATGACAAGGTTCCATCATGTCCGGATGGATTTGACACAGGTACTCTTAGCAACCAGCATGTGGCTGACAGTGATCATTCCAGATTTTCAAAACATTTTGGTTTATATTGAAGTGTACTATTTTATTTTCAACTTTAAAATGTATGCGGATATTAAACATGAGAGCTTGGAGACGCTGGTGGCTTGATAGTATTTGCAATATAATGAGAAAAACAATCAATGCTGACACCAATGTGGAAGAAGTGAATGTGCTTGGCATCCATGATAAAGTCCCTTTCCTGTTCTTGTGATTTCTTATTACTCTTCTATCTTAGGGTCCTCTATTATGCAGTCCTTGGTAACTACAGCTTCACATGTCACCCAGAAGCTACCTCACTTATATTTACCAAGAAAATGTAGAGTTTCAAATACAGTATTTGATGATTTTATTTAACAAATCTTTAACAATGCTTTTTGTATTTTCCAAAATCTGTAGCATATGTGTGAGTAGTTTCATTGTACATAGAATTGTAATAAATAGATCACCGACAATTGTAGCTAGGTAGAATATGTATATATTAGAAGATGAAGAGATATGTGTGTAGATATATAGATCTGTGACTTTTAAGAGGGCATGCTATGGCAGTAGCAATGCCTTTGAAATTTTGGCCCAAATCATTCTTTGTGTGAATTTCTGTCCTATGTACTGCAGGATATTTTGCAACATGCCTGACCTGAGCCAACCAAATATTAGTAAGATTCCCATTAGTGTGTCAACCAAAATAGTTTCCAGATGTTTTAAAAGTATTATCTGGAAATGAAATCATCCCTAGTTTCAATCCACAGAGCTATAATATGTACCATTATTCCACAAGCCCAAAATATCCATGACTCAATGACAAAGGATACTTCTTAATCATGCTCCATCTGTCTAGACTAATATGGGTCAACAGGAGGTCCTTTCCATTACAATCATTTTAGAATTCAGACTGATGTAGGCTTTGTCTCAATATGGGTTTTCATAATCCCTGAAGTAAAGATATGATGGCTAGAGAGTCAAACCACCAATTAACTGCAACGGTTCTGAAATGATGTATTTTGCTTCTGTGTATGTACCATTGGCCAGCGATAAGACAACAGCTTTGATGAAGTTTAAGGGAATGAGTTAGTGAAAGGCCCTGAACACAGAGTAGAGAATTATTGGATACTGATGCATTTTAATGATGTGTTTATACTATAAAGCAGAATGTCTTTTGACAAGTTATCTCCATATTTGTATAATCATTAATAAGTAACTAAATAACAACAGACACAAGTTAGTTACTAGCTTTTTCTTTAAAGATAAGCATAAGTTCTTCGGATTTTATGTTAAATGACCTATTTTCTGATGCCATTTTATCTGCATCAAGTCTCAGAGTGAATATGAAAGCAAGTCTCAAGCTGTTGAAAATGAGAATACTTCCTGTTATGCAAATTAGGCTGTCAGACTCTGCTATACAAGCATAAATTTGCATTATGTTAATTCCCATCTTGAAGTGGAAGCTTCAGAAACAATAAACAAAATACTATTATTATTATTCACTCAACCATCCAAATATTAGTTAGTACTATCTCTAAAAAATGCTTTAGAATATGCAAAGATAGACAAGACACATCATTTACCTTTCTTATTATCTAGAAAAAAGAAGATATGAATATGTAATAATTATGTTCCAGAATAAGGTTGAATACACCTGAATATAGAGAAACAAAATGAGTATAAGAAAAAATTTTTTAAGACTATTGCTGTAAGGTCTTGAATAATTTTAAATATTTTAAAATATTTTTAAGGAGAATTTGCTACACAAACATGCCTTCAAGGAAAGTTTGGAGAAGAAATGGGAAGTGACCAGTTTGGAGGCTGTATCATGTTACATGCTCCTTTACCTGGGGCTGACATGGTAATTGGAAGAATAGAATACATAGAGGTAAGGAAAATTAGTTTTAAAATACCAAGGTGTCATACAGTGACTATGGATTGAGCTCCTGCTGTTTGCCATACTCTACTTCCAAATGGACAGCAGACTGATAAATGAACAGTTTTAATGCAACCAGGTATTCACTCCTTTCATCAGTTCAAATATTTGTTTCTGTACTTTTAAAAAGCATGAATCATGTTCATCCAGACCCACAATTCAAAACCTAATAATGACTTATAATATTTTCTTTTCTTAGATGACTGGGTTATATTGAATCACACATGTCAGCATCTTGAATATTAGATAACTAGGTTATAGGCTTGAAAGAACACAGCAGAATGGTTACTAACACCCTCTAATCAGGAGCCACACCCACTTGGATTGACCAGGAGCTTTGCAAGTGTGAACAAGGCCCTTGGGCTGTTTACAGTTTTTTCACGTGTGAGGTGAAGTCAGTGGCAGCCTCCCTAGATCATGGTAAAGACTGTGACCTTGCACATAAAACACTACCATGTGTGTGGTACCTGGTATATATCCCAAAGCATTTCTTATATTCGGGAATCAAAGGATCAAGAAAAAGAAGACATTGATACAGAATTATTTTGTTCAATAGAAAAGTTGAGTCATAAAGAGACTTTTATTTTAACAAACACAACAGTTTACTTTTAGAGAAGAGGCAAAGCACAAAAGAATCAAAGATGGCATTGAGCATATGGTAGAAGGCACAGCTACCTTGCAACAATAGGTTTGCTTACCTATTCTCTTTCCCCACTTATGTGCCCCACTCATTCCTGCCCTAGCAAGTATTGTCATATTGAATTGCATTATATCGAAGATTGTATTCAGAATAAAATAGTACTTTCAAGTAACAACATGAATAACGTGGAGGATATTAATATAAATATATCCATGTCTTAATATGAAATTGGAGATTACTTTGAAATGGGAAAGAACTGAACAGTTCTTATTTCTGGACTGACAGGTGTTCCATGCTGGCCAGTCTTTCCGTTTGGGACGATACCCAATACATTGGCACCTGCTTGGAGATTTACGCTTCAAATCGTATGTGAGAGGCTGTGCAATTCATCAAGCATACAACAGAGCTGTTACAATCCACAATACACATCACCTTCTTGTGGAGAGGAATGTTATATACGATATAAAGGGAGGGGCCTTTTTCATAGAAGATGGTATTGAACACGGCAACATTCTACAATATAATCTGGCAGTCTTTGTACAGCAAAGTACCAGTCTACTGAATGATGATGTGACCCCAGCTGCATTTTGGGTAACCAACCCTAACAACACCATACGACACAATGTGGCTGCTGGTGGCACTCACTTTGGCTTTTGGTACAGAATGAATGACCACCCTGATGGCCCATCCTTCGACCGAAACATTTGCCAAAAACGAATTCCGCTTGGAGAATTCTTTAACAATACTGTTCATTCGCAGGGGTGGTTTGGACTGTGGATTTTTGAAGAGTATTTCCCCATGCAAACAGGATCTTGTACTTCTACAGTACCAGTGCCTGCTGTCTTTAACTCCCTCACTGTGTGGAACTGTCAAAAAGGAGCTGAATGGGTCAATGGAGGGGCCCTGCAGTTCCACAACTTTGTGATGGTGAACAACAATGAGGCTGGAATTGAGACCAAGAGGATCCTGGCTCCCTATGTTGGGGGATGGGGGGAAAGCAATGGAGCTGTGATTAAAAATGCCAAGATTGTTGGTCATCTTGATGATCTGGGAATGGGACCCACATTTTGCACCTCGAAAGGCTTGGTTCTCCCATTTAGTCAGGGCCTGACTGTGTCATCCGTACATTTTATGAATTTTGACCGCCATGCCTGTGTGGCTTTAGGAGTAACATCAATCACTGGGGTGTGTAATGACAGATGTGGAGGCTGGAGTACCAAGTTTGTTGATATCCGGTATTTTCATGCACCCAATAAGGCTGGTTTTCGTTGGGAACACGAAGCAGTACTGATTGACGTTGACGGCTCACTAACAGGTAATATTATTCTTCAATCTGTGATTTAAAAAATTAGCAAAAATACATTTAAGACGTGCTGATGCATACATTTAATCCCAGCACTTGGGAGGCAGAGGCAGGTAGTTCTCTGTGAGTTCAAGGCCAGCCTGGTCTACAGAGTAAGTTTCAGGATAGCCAAGGCTATACAGAAAAATCCTGTATCAAAAATCCAAATATGTGTTTACATGGATTTGAATGGTTAAGGCTGATTCACTAATATCACAGATTATAGTTGAACAGTAAATTTACCTTCTGATTTGAAAATGAAAGGAAAGCCAAAGGCACTTTTGGCACTTTTCTTCTTCTTCTTCTTCTTCTTCTTCTTCTTCTTCTTCTTCTTCTTCTTCTTCTTCTTCTTCTTCTTCTTCTTCTTCTTCTTCTTCTTCTTCTTCTTCTCCTTCTCCTCCTCCTCCTCCTCCTCCCCCCCCCTCCTCCTCCTCCTCCTCCTCCTCCTCCTCCTCCTCCCCCTCCTCCTCCTCCTCCTCCCCCTCCCCTCCTCCTCCTCCTCCTCCCCCTCCTCCTCCTCCTCCTCCCCCCCCTCCTCCTCCTCCTCCTCCTCTTCCTCTTCCTCCTCCTCTTTCATTTTTTAATAGAGCTCCAAACTGTCAGAAGCAGCCTCCTCCTCCTCCTTCTCCACCTCCTCCTCTTCCTCCTCCTCCTCTTTCTTTTTTTAATAGAGCTCCAAATTGTCAGAAGCAGCCTCCAAACATGTCCTTTATCTCTTTCATTAACAATTTGATTTTGAATTACCAGTAGTTTTGTGGAGCATCTATGGAGACACTGCCATTTTGATGTTAGATGGCACCATTCTGCCATCATTTTTCATTAAGACAAAAATTTGTTTTCATAATTGCCATGCTGTGGGCTCACAAATAGATATAAATTCCATCTCTAATTATATATCATGCAGGCAGAATATATCCTTACTAGAATATAGGAAACTTCTCTCTCTCTCTCTCTCTCTCTCTCTCTCTCTCTCTCTCTCTCTCTCTCTCTCTCTCTTTTGTTTTTGAGACTGGAGTTCTCTGTGTAGCCCTGGCTGTCTTGGAACTCACTGTGTTGACCAAGCTGTCCTGGAACTCAGAGATCCACCTGCTTTTGCCTCCCAAGTGCTGGGACCCCTGCCTGCCTACAATACTTTTTACAAGGAATGACAAGGTGCTATCAACTCCTTTGTAATTTAATGTCTAAATTTGTATTTGTTTTGAAATGTGTTCAATGGACAAGAATTATGAAAGAGGATATAATGTTTTTTTCTAGTTCTAGCTCTGTTGTAGAATTTTGGTTTTGGTGGTAGATGAATGCATGAGATATATTTGATAACGAAATGTAAAATTTAATGTGTATCTTGATAGCTTCAGAGTGGCTATTCTAACTACATCAAAGTTCATTGAGATGTATGGATATTGGATCTGGCAAATTTAGTGTGTGTGTTTTTTTTGCAAGTTTTTTTATAATAAAATTTATTAAAGTTTTAAATAAAATGTCAAACCTAGAAAAATCAATATATATCATAGGTTTTTCATCATTTTAAGTAACTAAGTCATTTAAGTCAAAATATGTCACATTTTCTATAAATATCTATGATTTCTAAAGGTTTTTATCCTTACTAATTATTAATAATGGACTTGTCTAAACAGAATAGGAAGCTTGTGTAGATGTGTTACTTGGTAACACATTTTTAAGAATCAATTGACAGGTAAACCTAGAGATCTTAGTGGCTAAATACTGAAAGTCTCTTTGAAAGATGAAATAACATATTTTTCAGTGTTCACATGGTCTGAGTTCTCAGCTAAAGTTGATGGCTTCTATCTCCCATTCTAATTGTGGTTTACAGGAGGGAGAATGTAGTGGTTCTCACTAAAGTTCTGAGTAACTTTTATTTACTAACTTAGTATAGGTTTTTAAAATTAGTTATTAGAGGACAATTATCTTGCTTAGTGTCTGGGAGGCATGGTATTTAGTTCCCTAAATGCTTCCTAAGGATTCTCTCTCCAATGATCACAGAGCCAGCATGAGACGTTCTTTAGTAACTAAGCATATATTTGTTTAAGAGCACATGATCTATGAGCAGGTTTGAATCTTTTCTGTGAATCCTGAATCAAATTACTTGTGTTGTGTTCTATCTTTCTTTTATTGTTATAACCATGCCATTTTATTATTAGTTATTGATATACTCTTTCTTTCTTTCTTTCTTTCTTTCTTTCTTTCTTTCTTTCTTTCTTTCTTTCTTTCTTTCTTTCTTTCTTTCTTTCTTTCTTTCTTTTCTTTCTTTCTTTTTTTTCTTTCTTCTTTTTATTTTAAACTCCAGATTTTATTACCCTCCCCGTCTACCCTCCAACTGTTCCACATCCCATACCTCCTCCCTGCCCCCTTAGCTCCATGAAGATGTCCCCACCCCCACCCCATAGATCTCTAAACTCCCTAGGACCTCCAGTCTCCTGAGGGTTAGGTGCATCTTCACTGACTAAACCCAGACCCTACAGTTCTCTGTTGTATATGTGTTGGGGGCTTCAAATTAGCTGGTGTATGCTGCCTGGCTAGTGTTGTAGTATCTGAGAGATCTCGGGGGTGGGGGTGGAGGGGCAAGTTAATTGAGACTGCTGGTCCTCCTACAGGGTTGCCCTCTCCTCAGCTTTTTCCAGCTTTCCCCTAATTCAACCACAGGGGTCAGCAGCTTCTGTCCATCGGTTGGGAGCAAATATCTGCATCTGACTCTTTCAGCTGCTTGTTGGGTCTTTCAGAGGGCAATGGTGCTAGTCTAACTGGCTGTTGATATGTAGAAAAGTGAAAATAGACCCATATTTGTCACCTTACACAAAGCTCAAGTCAAAGTGGATCAAGGACCTCAACATAAAATCTGATACACTGAATCTAACAGAAGAGAAAGTGGGAAGGAACATTGAACTCATTGGCACAGGGGGAAATTTCCTAAACAAAACTCTAAGATCAAGAATTGATAAATGGGACCTCATGAAACTGGAAACCTACTGTAAGACAAAAGAAATAGCCAATTAGACAAATCAGCAACCTACAGATTGGGGAAAAGTCTTCACTAACCCCACATTTGATAGAGAGCAAATATCCAAAATGTATAAAGAACTTGAGAAGCTGCTTTCCATCTTTTTGACTCTCATAGATGCTTTGGGTCTTGTGTTTCAAATATATTTGTGGTGAGTCCCTTGACAGAAAAGTTTACTGCAAAACAAATGTCTGTCACTTGCAAGCAAATCCTCTGCCAGTTTGTAGATTTTGTTGGTAATATTGTAGTCACAGAACCTATGCACACTGTAGGTCAGGTTTATTCCTTTTCTTATATACTGGCATCATGTTGTTTCTGTTCCTTTTCCAGGGCACAGAGGGCACACTGTCATTCCACACAGCTCCTTACTGGACCCTTCACACTGCACTCAGGAGGCTGCATGGAGCATTGGTTTTCCTGGCTCTGTCTGTGATGCTTCTGTCAGTTTCCACCGGTTAGCATTCAACAAGCCTTCCCCAGTATCTTTACTTGAAAAAGATGTGGTTCTCTCAGATTCTTTTGGTAAGTGAATTCTGACAGTGTAAGACACAAATTTCAATGTTTTCCTAATTTCTTGTTGTCATTTTCTTGAGTTACTTCATGGTGTTCTAAATATTGCAAAATACACATTTATGCCAGTCATATTCCAGGCAGGAAACCAGCTATTCAAGGTGAGTGCTTGGGAGATATATACATATCTATATACATACATATATACATACATACATACATATTCTATTGATTGATGAATTGCCAGATGATATTATTACAAAGAGCTGGAAACTTGGCATAGCCATCAAAACAAGGCTGTAAAGATATAGTGAGGCCACTCTCATTGAAGACAAACTTTTTCAGGCTCACTGAATGAATGGGATGGGTTAACAGACACACAAGAAGTCCCAGGGATTGTTGATTTGTAACAGTAATAAAATTGTCCTTATACACTGGCTGTCCTTGGCATTACTGCCTGACTAGGTTGAAGTAATTACTCACAATCCATATGCAATTTTTCAGCCAAACAGAACTTGTGAGCTTGCTTCTCCTATGTCATAAATCTTTGGTTGCTGCACTGACACTGGCCTCTGAAATTCCTTACAATGTGTTATGCCATCACTCACTGTAGTCGCCTGAGGCTACATTCGAACCCTGTACCTGGAAAGGGAAGCCATGGATAAGTGGGAAGGCAGAGAGCCAGACCAGGACAACAGATTGCTGATCAAAGTTTAATGGGTCACTGAGAATTTAAGGTGGGGAGTGAGACCCTTCCCCCAAGGTTTGGTCAGGGGACATTGGCGCCACAGCTCTGCACTGCTCAGCGGGTAGCCTGCTTAATTCAGGAAACTGTAGATCTGGAAGAACAATGGACTTCACCTTGGTCCCTCCGCCCCAGGTGGGGGAGGCTTGTGGCTAACTGAGGTCTGGAAATTCCTGCTCAGAGGGCTGAGATGGGAAGGGCACAGTCATGCAGTCACTCACCTCTCCATTACTACAACATAGACCTGAGATAATTAGCTTGTACAGGGAAAGATTTCTCTTGGCTCAGTTTTTTGAAGTTTCTGTTTGTGATCAGTGGGCCTAGTTGCCTTTGAGTCTGTGGCTAGGAAGTACATCCTGGTGAGGAACAGTAGTGGAATAAAGCTACTGACTTGGTTCACATTCCTTTCTTATGGCCTGTTGTTAATGACACAAATACCTCTCATGAGGCTGTACTTTTTAAAGGTTTTATTGCTTTCCACTAACCCCACCATGGAGACTGTACCATGGGGACTTTATGTGAGGCACATTGGCCTACAGAGGACAGATGTCTTCTTTACTGACTGGGAGGAACTGTTCTTAGTTCCTAGTTCTTGCTAAGGATGTGTTATCTCCCCAATACCTATAAAGCCAGTAACTAACCATATCTTTTCTCATTTATACCTTGGCTAGCCTACCTTGAGTGGTTCAAGTCTGCATATTTGTCTATGGCTTATTACATCTATCCATTTGTTCATCTATTTAGAAACCAATAAAACATCCAATGGGTTGTATAGATAGACCTGACTCCGAGTTCAACATTTTTGTCAATAAAGTTGAACACTGTCCTTTCTCCTAACTTAAAAGATTATAGTTCTGCACCTGGCTATGAGACTATCAGTTTTCAACACTGTCAGAAATCCAAGAATGACTAATATTACGTGAAAATATAAGAAGCATAAAATATAGCTTCCAAAACTTAGCCAATTTATAAAGACTACTGACCACCTAGATAGTCCCTATAATACAAAACATTGGAGCATCAGTTTCAGCCTTCTGGCCCAGGGTCATCTGAGAGACCTTTGTAATGAAGAATTTTGAATGACTGTCTTGGCAGAGATTATCAGTCAACTATTCCCCATAGTGTGTCCTTCTTCTGGACAGTATTTTGTCTGTAGATGAAATGAGGCAGTTCTTGCCTAGTGACTCTCTTGCCACAAAACTCCAGTTGATGCTCAATTTTTTCTTTGAATCCAAGAAAGGGAAAGCTGTCAGGAGTAGATTAGTCTCAACAAGTGAAATAAGTAACATTAAATGTCACATTCTGTGGATGTCTGACATTTTTGAAAACCAACTATCTTTATAAAGAAATCTGGACTGTTGTCTGTTAACTAGTCTCAGCTGTTTCTAATTAGAATCTTGAGAACACCCTAACAATAAACTCAGAGCCATGAATTTGTTATTTGGCCCTAAACTCACAGGCTTAAACATCTCAATTCTGTTTATAATAACAGCAATAGAAGAACTGGGTCTAAGTCCTGTACTTACAAATTTTTAGTATCAATAGTAGAAATTTATACCAATGAAAACCTTGATTTTGTATCAAAATAAATTCTGTACCAAAATAAGAACTTATGACTTCAACTTAGTAACAATTATAAATGAAGTGAAATTATGTCTATATAATCAATTCTATTTCCTCCCTGTTCCAAATATGACCATTATCATTTATTATGATGATATAGTCATTTTAGATTTGATTAAAAGCATTCTTACATTTTCTCCCCTTAGAGTATATAATACACTAAAAGTAAATAACTAAAAATGAATAAATAAATAAATAAATTGAATCTGGTATTTTATGAATGTTGTCCTTTAAATAAATACTAAAATTTTAAAAGATTACAAAATATAAATAACTGCAATATGAAAAGATAGTATTCACTATAAGTCAAATAATCAAAAAGTGTCCTATTAAAATAAAATTGTATCCATTAGAATACTATAGCTGGGCAGTGGTGCCACACGCCCTTAGTCCCAGCTTTGGGAGGCAGAGGCAGGTGAATTTCTGAGTTCAAGGCCAGCCTGGTCTACAGAGTGAGTTCTAGGATAGCCAGAGCTACCCAGAAAAACCATGTCTCGAAAAATCAAAACAACAACAACAAAACATTCAAAAAAAGTTTAAAAAAAAGAATACTAGAGCCGACATTTTATACCACAGTTGAACGTAATATTAAATAGTGGGGGCTTTTGGTTAAAGGTATTTTAAATGTAGTAGAATCGTTTCCAAAGAATTTCCATGGACAAACTAGGTGTGATGGCTCACTGTTCAATCCCAGCACTTGAGAGGCAGAGGGAGGCAGATCTCTGAGTTCAAGGCCAATCTGGCCTACAGAGTGAGTTCCAGGAGAGCCAGGATTACACAGGAAAACCCTATCTGAAAAAACTATAAACGAAATTCCAGGGATGAGCAAGTATTTGTATTTTCTTTTGTTCAGAAACAGAGGCTTTTCTTGGAGGTGTAGCTTATGGCTGCTGCTTATCTCCTGTTTTCCTACAGGCACCAGCATTGTTCCCTTTCAGAAGAAACGACTGACCCATATGTCAGGGTGGATGGCTCTGATTCCAAACGCAAATCACATTAACTGGTATTTTAAAGGTGTGGAGCACTTAACCAACATATCATACACTTCAACATTCTATGGATTTAAGGTAAAGAAAGAGCTACAGAAAACAAAACAGCAGCCTACACAGTCATCCTCGCAACCCCCCCCCATCTCTTTTTTAATCTGAGGGTGTGTGTGTGTGTATGTGTGTGTGTGTATGTGTGTGTGTGTGAGTTTGTGTATGTGTGGTATATGTACATATGCGTATACAGACTTGAACATCCATGTCTTTATAAGTCTCCACCTTATCCCCTTGGTAAGAATATCTCATCCAGCCTGGAGCTAGGCTAAAGGGAGAAAGCCTCAGGTATTCTCCAGTCTCGGAACCATTATGGAATGGAGTTAAAGGTGTATGAGTCATGCCTGGCATTTTCATGGGGCCTTGAGCTTTGAATTTGGATCATTGTGATTCCAAACCAAGCACTCTTATCCACTGAGTGATTTCCTTAACCTATTAGCCAGGATGCTTTCACTTCACAAATCAACCTTTTAAAGGCCTATAATGCACCCCGTATGACCTGCTCACTTAAAATCTAAGAAGGAAGAAATTCTTCTTATGTGCTATGTTATGATTCTGTCTGCTTTTCTTCTTGTTGCCACGGTAATAGCTTTAATTTATTTTAATTTAATTTATAATATTCCAAATATTATGTGTTTATTTGTATCATGAACTAAATAAAGAACATCATACAATATTTTATATTTCTCTATCTACATATTTGCTATTTACATTATCTTTGGAAATAAATAAAAGTTTGTAGAAGCTCCATGCTCTGACCTCAGTTCTCCAGTGTCCAGTAATTATAATCAGCATCTTGATGAGATGTTCCCTTCCTCATTGTTCTACTGATACCACATATTTGTGTGGCTCAGAAACCCTGTCTAGCACTATTCAAAATACTTAAGGTACCATAGAAAAGTATGTTAAGAACATTAACACATGCATGATACTTACATATGAATGTGTGAGTGAAGAACCTGTGTGTGTGTGTGTGTATGTGTGTGTGTGTGTGTGTAAAGAGAGAAAAAAAGAATAAAAAAGAGAAAGGGGAGAGATTCTTTACTTTCCTCAGCTATAGAGCTAACATTGTTGACATAGACCTACAAAATGTCAGACAGAACATAAAAGCAAATTGAAGGGCACTGGAACCAAACTATGCTGGCAATACTCTACATCAGCTATTAACACGAGATTAAAAGTAAGTCATAATATGAATCATGTTTTTACATAAATCAAGCCACACTTTTCTGCAAATATTTTAGGAAGAAGACTATGTAATTATATCTCATAACTTCACTCAAAATCCTGATATGTTTAATGTTGTTGACATGAGAAATGGCTCCTCAAACCCATTGAACTGGAATTCTAGCAAGAATGGAGACTGGCATCTCGAAGCCAACACCAGTACTCTCTATTACTTGGGTATGTATTCATTACCCAGAGTGATGGTTGACCTAGTAATTTACCTAAGCAGAACACTTTCTCAATAGAAATGTGTGATATACTGTAGCCTGTGTTATCAGAACTTGATATAAAGTTGAGTAAAAATACTAGACATAAAAATTAATTCTAGAAAAGTCGTTTAATTTAGAAAACTTATTTTTTTAAGATAATACTGATATAATTACACAAGGTCCTAATTAATTTTACAATATTAGAGATGAATAGAATGACAAATGGTATATATTCCACTCATATTTTTTAAATTATTTTTAGAAAATAAAATTATTTAAAAACAAATTTAAACGAAAATTTAAGGTATTCTTATTTTTCATGAATGTGTATATGTTTATTTTATGTTTCATTTTCATATGCATATTCTACCATGTAGAAAAGCAATTATATACAGTTGTGAGCTATCATGTGAATGCTGGGAATAAAATCAGGCCCTCTGGAAGAATAACCCATGCTTTTAACTGCTAAGCTACCTATCCCTCTAGACCCTTAAGGCATTAGTGTTTGTCAAGATATTTTTCATTCTTCTTAATACTTTATCTCAATATACTATCTATCTTGGTGAAGTTTCTCAATGCCTACTTTCTGTTTCTGAAGAAATGTTATTTCCAAAATGCTATGACTTTGCATACAGTTGAATATTTCAATCACCATGTTAACATATTAACTGAAAACAATATTGATTTTGTTCCAGTGTCAGGGAGAAGTGACCTTCCTCAGAGCCAGCCCATCTCGGGGACCCTAGATCCTGATGCGAAGGATGTGATTATTAATTTCCAAGCTTACTGCTGTGTTCTCCAAGACTGCTTTCCTGTTCATCCACCATCAAGAAAACCAATTCCCAGGAAACGACCAGCCACTTACAAGTACATAGGCTTTCTTCAGTGGATTTTGGTTCACAAGACACTCATATTTCTCTAAATTTATAATCCACTTCCCAGGGTAAAAATAGAGAAATCTCCTACAACGTATATGTAAAAATTGCTAATAGTCTCATGACTGTGGAAAGTTGGTCACAGATTTCAATTCTTCCAGCTAAAATGTTTTCCTTCTAGCTTATCAGTTTTTATGGCTATTTTTTTTTAACCATTTGAATCATCACTTTTTAATTAGTGTGTAAATGGATCTCTTACATTTCATTACTAGTCATTTCCAGAAAGAAGATATCAACTTTGTAATTACATCCCTTAGGAAAATTTTTGTTAGCAAGTAGTTTCTAGAAGGCATAATTACAAAAAGGTTAAGACCTTCTTTCTCCAGCGGCCTCTCCAGGTTTATTTCCATTTAATTCAGTCTTTATTCTGCTTTACCCCAAACTCCTACCCTGCTGCTGTCCAGGGCATAACTTCACTGTATTCTGGGCAAGTCAGACATTATGTTCCCTGTCCTTCTGTTCACGGAATCTACCCAAATATGTCCTCAGCTATCTCACCCAAATATGTGAGATGGCAATATTTGCTAGAGATCCATAAATACAGGGCGCGCTGATTTTAAATTTTCTATGGTCAGATCATATAAGAAAACAGAATAATCGACATTATCTCAAAATAAATTAAATTGGTTTGAAAACTGTCATATATCAAAATAAGGGTTTGCTGAGAAAAAATGTGTCCAAATTTTTAAAATTATTTTCCTCAATAGAAAAATGACATAATCTGTATATGTTGTATCCTACTAATTATACATATTAACTTAGCAAGTTCGTAAAATTATTTAATATCAACTTCATAGTTTACCATTTCAAAGACATCTAATATAATGCTGTGCCCTAAGGAATTACTCATTAAATACAGAGGTGATTATTAATGGAAGTATTACTTTTTTTCCCCCAGTTTATGGTCAAATGAGTCCTTTTGGCAATCATCCCCAGAGAACAATTATACTGTACCTCACCCAGGAGCAAATGTGGTTATTCCTGAAGGTAAACACATAAATAAGTAAAATGTTGGCATTTAGGTAACACCAATGTTGCAGTGGAGCAGAGGTAGCTATGACTCTGTCTTTAAGCATCCCACATCCGGGAAAAGCAAGTACGCGTGAAGACATGGGCTTTGTTATTGTGTATGGGTATGAAACAAACTTCCAGTTTTCTGTGTATTTAAACCTATTAATGACAATGTTAGCTGGGTGTGGTGGCATGGGCCTGTTTTCTTTAGGGCTCAGAAGACCAAGGGCTGTGTGTAGCACGGGAGTTCAAGCCCAATTTCAGAAACATAATAACTGTCAGAAACACTAATAACACTAACAACCAGGACGAAACCACGATAGCATGCTTTCTGTGAGCTATAGGAATCATTAGGTGGAAAAAATTCGAACTTCAAAGACAAGACTGGCTGTTAGGCTTGTCAGTATTCTGTCCCAAGCTTCAGTGTGCTGGTTCTTACTGTGTTTTTAGGAACATGGATTGTAGCAGACATGGATATACCCCCAGTGGAAAAACTCATTATTTGGGGAGTCTTAGAAATGGAAGATAAATCTGAGAGGGGAGCAGCAGGCCCCGCTTATAGAAGAGTTGTTTTAAATGCCACTTACATCTCAGTGCAGGTAAGAGTGGGGTCTTCTAATTTATATTATAAATCCTATTCACTTCTGAAATGATAATTTGTGGGATTGGTGACAAGAAAAATATTCAGTATGTAGACATGCATACACACACACACACACACACAGCCATAAACAAGAAACTGGAAGCATCACATACATCCAATGTATTTCTGCTCTTTTTAAATTGTGGCTTCATCTTCCTTACTCGGATAATTCACAACAAACTCTTTAGTGTGTGGTTGCTGCTATCTTAGTTATACTTAAGATATTCATATTGTTATTATATAAATAAAGATTTATTATTATATAAAGATTAATTATTAATTATGCATTCACAACAACAAATAACAAATTCTTAGGTGTTATGGACAGAAAAATCAAAAGATTTTATTAAAAAAACCAGACATTTCATAAATATGAATGAACATCAATGGGATTATGGAATCAAAAGTGACCCAGGAAATGTTTCAGTTGTTGGGACAATCACCCCAACTCCTCCATAAACCTCGGGTGGTCTTGAGCTTGTAACAGCTTGATCAGTTTCATTGTTTTGCCTCCTTATTACTATTTAGGAGAAAAGAGTGGCTAAACAAAAAAGCTATCAGAGATTGGTTGAAAAGAGCATTTATTGCACAAAAACTTCTCTGGTGAGATCTGTGAGCTGCAGTTGTGGTCCATGGGTAGAGATGTATAAATGCACACAGCAGTTTGATACTGTGTCCATTAGCAGCACAATAGTGCTATTATGGGTTCAGCTCTGGGGCTTTTGAACTCCCCAGACATGGATTCTTGGCCAGATTAACATGCTCCAGTAGATGGCCACATATGCATGAAGATATGGGCAACACAAATTGGTCTGTGAGGGTTATTTGCAGATAAAGAAAAGCCACGTGGGAGCTGTGGGGAGGCAGGAATGGATCTGGGAGGATGGGAGTTAGTGGGAGGAGTGAAAGGGAAGTAAATTCTAAATATTCACCATGTAAAATTCTCAAAAAATTAATAAAAATTCTGTATTAAAATGAATCAGTCTTTCTTTTTGAAAGTATAAAGTATAGAGACTGATTTTGATGCTTTACAGAGCATAAGGTTTTGGACAGATGTAAGGGTTTGCAGTAAAATAAAGCTATGGGTGAATCTTCACTGGTAATACGTTGGATATATTGTCTGACACCTCAGCAGTTTTCTTACCTGTGAAACAAAGCTAAAAATATCAACTCATGGGTTTAGTATAAAGGACAATGTTTATAATTAATACAGATGCAGTCTTACACTAGGACTACATTAGTCAGCAAGCATTTGGTGACAGACATCATTATTAATTAGCTATGATGGCCATAACTGGTGTGGCTGAGATAGAAGAGCTAGGAGCGTATTTTGTGTATGATCTATTGCATGCAAATACGGTTCAGTGTGTTCAAACATCACTAGCTTAGGTCTTAGAAGATCTTAGTTCTTGGTCTGATTCTGACAGTAAATAGATACTGCATTTGACCTTGAAAAAATCATTCAGTCTGTCTATCCTCAGGCCAATAGGTTAAAGTCCGTCCCACTTACAAGAATTATCCAACAAAATCCCTTCATTTTTACTACAGAGACTTCCAGTAACTTCTTAATTTTCTTTTATGGATGAGGGTTTTTTTTTTTTTCTGCTCACTTTTTTTAAGTACTAACAATTTTCTGCTTCCCTGTAGGGAGGGAGATTAATTGGTGGCTGGGAAGATAACCCCTTTAAAGGAGAATTGCAGATTGTTCTTCGAGGAAATCATTCTACCCCAGAATGGGCTTTTCCAGATGGACTAAATCAAGGGGCAAAGGTCTTAGGTATGTGCTACCCCATGCTCAATGTCTCAGGTCTTTTTTCTTAGTCTATTTCAAATTACCTAGGACTTAATTCACAATTGTATGGCATCGCAATCTCTTATAGTCATTTATTTATACTAAGCTCAGGAGGAAAATTTAAAAATATTAAATAATATCACATTACAATTTAGTAACTGATATGACATGCATATTTCAAATCAAGCTGCAAGGTATTATAAAACTAAATTTAGTAAAGCTCTACATATAAAACTACATTTAGTAAAGCTCTACATATAAAACTAAATTTAGTAAAGCTCTATCATTTCTCTGTAATCTTTCCTTGATATAAAAGATCAATAATACCTTTTCATATTTTGTGCCTTCCCTCTAACAGATTTCTTCCCTAACTTAATTCCATTTTCAGTATTCATAAGCAGTGTGTGACTCAGTCAGCTCTACAGTCGGTTACCCACTTACAGCTGCCAGTGAGCTTAATTTCCCTGAGGCATCAGTGTATTGTGCACAGTCCTACTTAAATCTGGAAGGCAAAGGTCTTAAAAGAGTTTAATTTGACCATAATTAACAGCTGCTTTTATTAATACGGTTGCATATTCATTTAGGAGACACAGGTCTTAACAGTACTTGGTTTTCTGTTTTTTTTTTTAATGGCATTATTACAAATATTACAAGCAACATCAAGGAAAAATACTATTAAAAACATATATGTTTCCAGTCATATCTTAAGGAAAACTAGTATTAGGCAGCAACTTTGTACTTTTTTGGCTTAATCTATTTGTCTTATACATATACTGTTTCTTTTCTAATAACTATTGTGTTTCCCTTGTGCTAAAACATGGTTAAAATAAATATGTCATTTGTTCTTAAAAGCTTTTCAGTTCTTTGCTAGTATATTGTGGATATATGATCCTGATCAATCAGTGTCAACAGACAGAACTCTCCTTTACTTAGAATACTGGTCCCCACTATCAATACAAATGAAATATAGTTAATCGTTATATGCATCTGCATTAATTCTATTTTTTATTATTTCCAAAATAATGTTGTGGCAAGCCTCCTGATTTATGCTTCCTTAGATGCTGGATTTACTATGGTCTAGATTCCTAAAAGTATGTCAAACTGCCAACATGTTTGCACAACCAACCTCAATTCATTCCATTCATTCTCCAATGTTTAGTAGCTTACTGAAATGCATCAGTAGACAGTCCCAGTCTACACTAGCCCCTTACTCAGGACTGTATGGCATTTAAGAATTCTTCTCTCCTTCAGGAGTGTTTGGCGAGCTGGACCTGCATGGACTTCCACGTTCAGTTTACAAAACTAAACTGTTAGAAACTGCGGAAGCAGGCTCCAAAATCTTATCTCTGGTGGATGCTGTGGATTGGCAGGTAGAAAACAAAAATACATCATAAGATGAATATACCATCAGTTTACTTGAAACAGTTTCTTCTCTGTTTTCTGTTTACTTCTTGTAATTAACAGTATTAAAAATGTGTATCTTATAGTCAGCTTGCAAGGGATGACCCTTAATAACAATTAGTTAAAAACAGTGATGTCCAAAGTTCTTCAAACTATATAAAAGGCATCATGGGTACCTTAGAAATAAAAGAAAAATATGAAAATGGTTGATTCTAAATATTTGTAAATTATACATTTTGCAAAAAAAGTAGAATTATTTTAAATATATTTTACTTTTATCTTGGTTACCTCTTCACTTGTTAGCTTTGATGTTAAATGTTTAACATTTAGGATAAAAAAGCACAATGACATTAAGTAATGCCTATGCTAAATGAGAGAATAGTACAATACAAATAATAACTTCATAATTTGCATTTATGCAAATTTTTTGCATTTTATTTAATCAGTGTGTATGTGTTTCTTTGTGGAGGTGTTTGAGGGTAGAGGACATGGCATGCATGTGTTTGTGGGCATGGAGTTGTATGTATGTGTCATGGTACATGGATGGACGTCATACTCTAAAATTCATAACATCAACAAGGCATATTTATTGCTAGAAATCTAGATGTATAGTTTATTATCTCAGGTAGTGCCCTGGTTGCTACTAAGCTATAAATTTAGAATTGTTTGATGATTGTTATTAACCATAAACCTACTTTTAAAATTACTGCTGCATTTGGCACTTGGATTTTCCTAAGGAGGGAGAAGATATTGTGATAACTACCACAAGCTATGATTTGCATCAGACAGAGATCAGAAGGATTGCTAAAATCCTGCATGGGCACAAAATTCTCATCCTCAATGATAGCCTTGCCTACACTCACCTTGGTAAGTGGCTGTTCTTTAACCAAACAGATATATAATTAAAGTGTCTGGAAATGGTCATATTTTAGCTATGTATCCCGTAATTATAATTCTTTGATTAAACTTCACAAATATTTTGCCAGAATGGTTAGCTTTGGTACCAGTGGATCCTACTCTTTATGTCTAACTGTCCAATATCCTTTACTATATGAATTCTTTGTTCATTCATTCATTCATTCATTCAGCAAATGTTCAACAAAGACCATTTATGTAACCTTCTATAGAGCAAGTCCCCGACGTTTTCTTTTGTAAGTTTCCAAGTAATTCTTGATATGTCATGGAATTCTCAAAACTTTTATCTGGAGCTTGGAGAGATGGCTCAGCAGTTGAGGTCACTTTTTCCAGAAGTCTGGGTAATGATTCCCAACATCCACACAGTGACTCATAGCCACCTATAACACCAATTTCAGTGCATTTAACACCCTCTTCTGGCCCCTAAATGCACAGAGATATGTGTGTAGTACTAAAACTAACACCAATAAACATACCACAAGAAAACAAAGATATATATTGTATCTGATACACAACTATGTATACAAAATCCTGGTACATATGTAACGTGCGTATGAACGTAGAGCCATGCCAGGTCTAGGAGCTCGGAAAAAAATACTATCTATTCCTTGAAAATTCAACTCAGAGCCTAGGGCAACATTCTTAAATAACTCTGTTTCCTCACTAATTAAAATTAAAACTAGCATTTCAAGTTGCATTGCAATAATGTTTTCATGTATAACTTGATATAGTAAACTACCTTCGAAGAGTATTAAGCAGTAGCTCTTATTTAAAATAATCTTAAGCACTGTCTGTTTCTATCATGTTTAATTTTCATTAGCCTGTGTTCATTGTACATTATGCTATGATATATAAGGATGTTTTCAAACACATTTATAATGTACTTTGAATCTATTCCTTCCATACTATCTTAAGATATTCACTATTCATAAGAATTAAGCCCTTAACCAAGCCTAGGTGTTCATCCACAGAAGAATGGATAATGAAAACATGGTGTATATATGTTAAAATTTTTCAGCCATAAAGAAGAACAAAGTTATGTCATTTTCAGGAACACAATTGGAAATAGGCATATTGACTGAATTAAGTTAGTCTCAGGACAACTAATATTGGACTTTTTCACATTGTGCTTTACGGATTTTATAAAAGTATAAAAGCATTTAAAAGGGGGAGGAAAGCAATAACTATTTAATTTCTAATTTTAATAAACTTTTATTTTAAAGAGATGATATATCTTAGATGCATTAGTATCTAAATAAAATAACATCTTAATTTCAATTTGCCTTTTATCTCTGTTTAAGCAGTATATCTATATGTATATCAGTTTATACATTTGTATCAACATTCAGTGTGTTGGAAAGTTGTTTACCTTATATATTGCAAAGGAACTAGCATATAAATATTTCCTAAGATTGACAATGACCCATTTGCTTGATTACAGCTGAAAGACAGTGGATCCCTGGAACAAGTCAGAGCTACACACTATCAGCTGATGTTGGGATACTGAGTAGGAACATCAAAATAGTTGGTGACAATTATTCGGTTTGGTCCAAGGACTCTTTTGGTGCACGGATACTAGTTGGCTCATTCACTGGAAACATGATGACATTTAAAGGTTAGTATAAGTTCAGTCCAATTTTTTCCAAGTGACATATAACGTAGTCTCTTGTACTTGTAATTCTCACTTCTCCATAGGACTGTACTGAAAAATAGAACTTCAGGTGTGATTATGTATTCTGTGTGTTACTCTCTGAAGTGCAACATTATTAACTATTTACTTTCGCTTCAAAGACTTTATCTTCAAAGAATTACCAAATCAGAAATGGTGTTAATTGATAGCCAGACTTGTTTCTAACCAAACAAATTATTTCATAATATTTTCTGTGTCTATTTTAAGGAAAACTTCAAATATACCAAATACAGAAAAAAGCAATTTAGTAAATTCCAATGCCATTATTGTCTCTAGTGATCATGATCACCAATGTACCAATTCTATCCAATCTTGTTTTATCTCCTAGTATTTTAACTCTGCCATTCTCTCCTCATTTGTAATCTAGAGAACATTTCTTTTTAAGCTTCATTATGGCTCTTGAAGAAGAGTTTAAAAAAAAAAAAAAACCTTGATTCTCATATCACATAGACTATTGAATTGTTTCTCCAGAATACTTCAAAGATGATCTCCTCTGTGTGTATTTCCGTGTGTGTGTGTGTGTGTGTGTGTGTGTGTGTGTGTGTCTGTATCTGTGTATCTGTGTGTGAGTGTACACATGTGTGCATGAGCATGCTCACACAGGCATGTTTATGTGTGTGCAGACACAGGTACATGCATGTGCATATGGAAGCCAGAGTTCAATATCAGGTATCTTCCTCAACTGTTCTTTACCTTATTTTTTGAGACAAAGTCTCTGAACCTTGGGTGAGGCGCTTTGGCTTGTGATCCTCTAGGATCCTCTTGTTTCACCTCTCCAGTGCTGGCATTATTAAGTCACAGTCATCACGCATGAGTTTTTATGTGGCTTCTGGAGGATAGAAATCAGGACTTCATGCATAGTGTCCAGAATTTTACTTACTGAATCACCTTCAGCCTAACAAGAACTTTGTTTTGTTACTAGTTACCTATATAAGCCATGCATTTAAACATATTTATTATGCTTTAATCCATTGTGATTGCTTCATTGATCCTCAAATGCTCCATTATTTATCTTGAGTCATAAATTCTTTACAAATGAGTTAATATTGTTGAGTCTTCATTCTCCAATATTCAAATACTTAGTATAGTTTTTTTTTTTTCTGGAATTACAGAACAGTCATTTCTTTAAATAACTCTGGCTATGTAAGCTTGGGTCCAGAGGGACCTAATGCATCTAGTCAGTTTCAGGAACTTCTGGAAGCTTCAGAACTTGGCGCAGAGTAATCTCTTATAGATTATTACCGATCAGTGCTGATCGACAATACCATCTCATGCACCTCAGTAGTACAATGGCAAATCGACTGACAGAGGAGTAGCAACACACATGCTGAGAGTCTCTGAAACAGAATTGCATAATAAAAGTTCTTTATAGCAATAGGATTGAAACATCAGGTAAATTACATCCAATTCTTAGGTGCTTCTTAGCAGGGCAATATTACCCTAGAGTAGAAGAAAAATTGTCCTTTAGATACAATCATAAATAAATAATACAAAAGAACAAACAAAAAATAATCTTAAATATTGAAATGGTTTGCAGTATTCCAGAGAGTCATTATATATTTTAGATAAATGTTAAATCTGTATAATTTAAATTTTATAATTTTACAGGGAAAAGAAGCTATAGGAGATAAAATCTAAGAGCAAAATCGATGGATAAAAGATTGAGAAATATTGTTTCCTTTGTAGTAATGGAGCAAAGAAAAATAAGGTTTCCATGAAGAACTTGAGTAATATTATATCTTTTCAAGTATTTTTACTTTATTCATTTTAGGACATTTTCTTTTAATCATCTACTCCCTTAGGAAATGCAAGAATAAGTAATGTGGAATTTTATCACAGTGGTCAAGAAGGCTACAGGGATAGCACAGATCCAAGATATGCTGTGACATTTCTTAACCTGGGACAGGTTTGTGCTTTAATTTTTTTTATATGTTCCAAATAAAATATCTTTCACAGATAAAAAAAAAAATCTTTGTTCTAAAAAGTCCTGCAGATAGGGCCTGGAGAGACGGCTCATCATCTTAGAGCACTTCCAGAGGACCTGGGTCAGTTTCCAGAACTCAAGGCAGCTCAGCACAGTCTGTGACTCCAGATGCAGGGAATCTGAAACCAGCATATGGATAGATACACACGCAGGCAAAACCCCAATATGTATGAAGTGAAACTAAATACATTATTTTTTTTAACTCTCTGCAAATAAAGTGCACCACACAGCTAAAGTTTAAGAAAATCTCTTAAACAAGCACTGGTCCAGAACCAAAGTCTCTATGCCTTTTTACCCTCAAACTATCATTTACATTTTTATATACTGACAATAAAAGTTTAAAAACCTATGACGACCTAAACTAGAAAAACAACTAGCTTTATAATCTCCTTCTTAACTCATATATCCTTTACCTGCATTGCTTAACCTATGAAAGGTTTGTGTTTTAGTTTAATATATGCTCAACTTATAATATCTGCATTTTAAATATTACCTGTATCTTCAGATAGATAAATGTATCTTCTAATATAAGAAAACGTCCTTGGTTCTGTTGTACATCAATCTGAATAGACTCACGGTAGCATTATTTCAATCATTTAGTGTTTATTTAAGGTCAATAAAGCTAGGAAAAGTAATAGAATTGAATGGTGCACGTCAGAGCACGTGACGGTCAGAGGGCAGCTTTGGGGGCTCAGTTCTCTCCTTACACCGTGTTGCTTCTGGGATTTGAACTCAGGCTGTTGGTCTTGGACAGCAGGCATACCTGCCACACTGTATCACGGGTCAGCCTTACTTTTCAGTCACTAAGAATAAATCCTTCTAAATGAGTGTTGCTTATGTTTTTCAAAAGACACGCAGATCTAAATATCTGCATCTACATCTCCAGCAAAAAGGGGAACTAATTATGCTAAGAGGGCTGGAGAGTTAAGAGAAATGGGGAAGAACATTTTTCTTAGGAGAAATAAAAGTATCACTTGAGCCTGTAATGTGGCTCAGAAGGTATACGTGCTTTCCATCGAGACTGACAGCCCGAGTTCAATCCCCAGGACATATAGAGTGCAAGGAGAGAACTGACTTCCACAAGCTGTCCTCTGACTTTAATGCACGTGCTATAACATAAGAACATGCACACACACACACACACACACATGCACACACACATGCACATGCAGACACACACGCATGCACACAGAAATGAGGAAGGGATAGAGTAAATAAACAAATACAAAGAATGTGTTTAAATTTGATCCTTCTGACATATCCATTACTGTCAGCATTTGAATCATGATTCTTACCTGGAATGTTATTATTTAGGTTGAAGGGGGTTGTTCAGGATTTGTTTGTTGTTTTGTTTTTAGAGACAAGTATTTTTGTGTATGTGTCACCTTGGCTGTCTTAGACCAAGCGGGCCTCAGACTCACAGAGATCTTCTGGCCTCTACCTCCTGAGTGCTGAGATTAAAGGCCTGTGCCACCACCACCAACTATTTAATTTTTTAGAAAATCACTACTAACAATTTTACTGTACTTTAATAAACACTTTTATCACATTATCTTCTTAAAGGTGATAAAAAATATAAACACACGGAGAAACCCTTGAGAAAGATTTAATCTCAATTTAACATGGACGTATGTTTTTTTACCTTATTTAATCATAAACTCACGTCATGTAAATCTTCTGTGATTAAAAGATTATAGAAAATCATCTTATTTAAGAAATAGTATATGTGTGCCGCAGGGCGGTGGTGGCGCACACCTGTAATCCCAGCACTTTGGGAGGCAGAGGCAGGTGGATTTCTGAGTTCGAGGCCAGTCTGGTCTATAGAGTGATTTTCAGGACAGCCAGGGCTATACAGAGAAACCCTGTCTCAAAAAAAAAATAAATAAATAAAAAAAAAATAATAAAAAAACAACAACAAAACCCAATCCAAAAAAAGAAAAAAATGCATGGAAAAAAGAAATAGTATGTGTATATGATCAAGACTTGTTTACTAAAAATAACTTACTTAAATTTTTTCTTTATACATATTTAAATTTTATTATTAAAAATGTTCATCTAACCCAACTATTCCCTAGATACAAGACCATGGCTTGTCTTATGTTCGAGGCTGTGCATTTCATCATGGCTTCTCCCCAGCAATTGGTGTGTTTGGGACCGATGGGGTGGACATAGATGACAACATCATCTACTTTACAGTAGGAGAAGGTAACACGATAATATTGTGGTTCACATAGTGCATTCTCTGAGGCAATCTTACTGTGAAATCTTTGACAAGCCTATTTAGTTGACCTTTCAGTGAGGATGGAAGTGGCCTTTCTGTGCTGTCCAGTAAAGTAAACACTAAGCCACATGTGGGTAATGAATTTCTGAATCATGGCTTGTGCAACTGTGGAGCTGAATTTCTGTTTTAATTTTACTTAATTAAATTTAATTTCCATTCAAATAGCTACCTATATGGCTGTATTATCAAACAGTATAGACCTGAACCTAACGTGAGTTATCTAATCACTAATATTTTCAGTTACTGTGACGTAGGCTGGAAAGAAGCTTCAGTGGATAAAAGCATTTGTTGCTCTCACAGAGAGCCTTTAGATTCCTAGAACCAACGTGGTGGCTCACCACCATCCAGATCCAAGAGATCTGATACCCTCCTCTGACTTCTGCAGGCACCAGACATATATGTGGTACGCACACATACATACAGGCAAAACACTCATAAACATAAAAACAAGTGATCTAAAGTTTGTAATTACTATGATCTGACACATGTTAAGTGTGTTTATTATTCTGTGTGTATGAAAAAAGGCATCCATGCTATACCATGCACGTGGAGGTTAGAGGACAACTTTACAAAGTCTTTTTACTCTTTCTATTAATATGTGGGTTCCAAGAATAGAACTTAAGTAGCCAGGCTTTGAGGCAAGCAACTTTACCCACTGGAGCTACTGAGTCTGCTGAATTGCTGTGACTTTTAGGGTATTCCTTGCTTGTAAATCATAAACATTATTCACAAGTAAGGTCATTTCAATTAAAAATTACATACAATATGAGTATATTTTTTCATTTCTACCATATCAAGTATACTAAAAAGTCATTTACTGTACATTAATGTTATGCATATATTTATTAAAATCTGATATGAAGCCCAAAATGCAAAAAATTTAGCAAGTATCTAGAAGATTCTGATTTTGCTAGTCCTTTATAAGAGGAAGTTCACTACCAAAGGGATCAGGGGACCCTTTCAAGTCTCATACTAGAAAAAAATAACTTTGCAGAAACAATGAAAGACATCATCCATAGTATCAATTATAAAATGTACATGTATTTTGCTGTCTTTTTTTTTTTAAGGTATAAGAATATGGGGGGATGCCAACAGAGTACGTGGAAATTTGGTCACCCTTTCAGTTTGGCCAGGAACCTACCAGAACAGAAAAGACTTGAGTTCGACACTTTGGCACGCAGCAATTGAGGTAGGGAGAACATCTTCATAATTTTAAATAATTATAGCATAAACATAAATTCTGTGAAAGCTGTAACTCTTTCTTAGGTGTTGAAGATCTGATAAAGCAAAGTAGTTGAAGAAGTTAATGAACTTTTTGAAAAACTGATTTAATATGAGACTAGAGTTTTAACTTAGTAGGTACAGAACTAGCATATAAAGTACAGAATACAATTTCTAGAACCTCAAAAGGAAAAACATAATGTACTTACACTTATAATACGTATTTGAATTGGATAAGCTATCATAATTAAAGCAAAATAATAAGTATTTTCCCAAATACACTGCTTGCGTAAGTGTGTACTAGACTAACCCTAAGCATTTTATTTGTTACTGTGTCAGATAAACAGAGGGACCAATACAGTCTTACAAAACAACGTGGTTGCTGGATTTGGAAGAGTAGGATACCGCATTGATGGTGAACCATGCCCAAGTGAGTCTTTTCACATAGCATTGCCAAAATAATTGAAAGACTTGTCCAAGTCGTGAAAATGAGTGATTATCATTTGTCATTTTGATGTGTGGTATCACCTCCTTTTCAAGTCTAACAGAAGAGACATGGATTCAAAACCATCCAATCTAACAGATAGATCCACATGGTGTGTGTGTGTGTGTGTGTGTGTCACACTGGGGATGGATGTAGGATCTTGTGCATCCCAGGCAAGTGTTCTATCTCAGGACCACTTTTAAGAAAACTTTTTCTTTCTAACGTGATTATCCCCAAATTCCAATGGCTGCTTAAATTCTTGATTCAGTGGGTACTAGTAGAGTGAGAACCTCGCCCCACTGCTGCTTTATCCAAACCAGCGTCTTTACACATGTAAGCACATGCCTCTGGGGATATGATACTGTGTTCCCTCCCGACCTAGAACAAATACCCAATAATTATATATTAAAAGCCACATACATGAAACTTCCAAAGGACATATTCTTCATATACATTGCTTCCCTGCATTCATGAAAAAAATCAAGAACTAATCAAGTGCTTACTAATTTGATGAGCTTGAAAGGACTCGGGAATGCTTACATATTTCTGATTGAAAGTGGCCCCTGCAGAAGAGATCTAACGATGTCTACTAACGCCAGGTGTGCATTTACTTGGAGTACCCATATCTGGAAACATAGCCAATAATTGCCTTTCCATCTGAAAAGATGGATTGTAAAGATGGTTCCACCTCAACCTCCTGGAGAAGGCCTTCCCTCTTCTAGTGCCTCCGTATTCTAACAGAACCAAGCTGGATTCTGCCCCGTCCTTGGGTGGCGGATTGAGGACCCGCAGACCACCATTCCCAACTCCTTGCAGTCCCCAGGAGCGTCTAGGCATGTGCGAGACTGGGAACCACAGCATCTGTCCCAGATAACTGTTTCTCACCTTGGAAAACAGTAGCTGGGACCCCCATCTCAGAGTCTTCTGCCTCCCCTGAGCTGCCTCCCCTGGCTGTGCTCCACACGTGGGTACCCCAGCAGTTGGGCAGGCGCACAGTCCTACAAGCCATCTTGTGTTCCTTAACAGTTGGATATGTAGAAAAAGACAAACATTAGAACACAAGCAACTATGAAAAATAAGCTGAAAATGATGAAGGAATTTTCAGGGTTTTTGCAAGTGATGAGTGTGCCAGGTGCTGAAAAAATATAGACAAAATTTTTTTGGTTATTGTTTGGGTATAATGTTTTGTGAAGGAAAGAAAATGAAAATGAGTATGGCATTTGAATTTATAAAAAACAAACTGTACTAAACAAAGAAAAGTTATGGCGGTGTAAGCAAGGAAGTGATGTGATTTGACATTCATTATTACATAATTGTATAGTTCCTTTCTGTTTTAAGGATGTACATAAATTATTGCCAGATCATAAAGGAAAATAAGAATTGGAAAATTAGATTATAGGTTAAAACACTTGATACACACGCATGGGGACTAGAGTTCAGATTCCCAACATCCAAGGAGAGGGGATGCTATGAGAAAGATAGCTAATCTGTCACACTCAGCAAGTTGTGCATTCAATGGAGAGACAGCCAGTGTCAACCACTGACCTACACACACACACACACACACATACATCTACACACATACACACATGGAAATGTTCACACCCAAACACACACATGGAAATGTTCACACCCAAACACACATACATGCACAGGAGAGAGAGGGAGAAAAAGAGAGACAGACACACAGAGGGGAGCAAGTTTCTGCTTCAACCTAAAGAAAGTTAAAGAATATTTTTTAAAATGTTCTTTTAATATTTTAATATTTTAAAAATAGGCCTTTATCTGAAAATTTTGTATTCCATTTAGTGTTCCTTTTGTTTCACTGGAGCATAATTTATAACAACTTTAAGAGGAAATTATGTATTTACCATGAAGTTCAGCTCCTCTGCAAGATATTCTACTGAATGAGTTATTTATATGTAAGATTATAGAAATCATTTTTATCTATTAAAAACAATTTGATTCAAGCCTATTTTTCCAAAATATATTTTGAAGAGATAAACAATTGTAACAAGAGATTTAACTAATTCCTGATATATGGTCTAATTAGAGCTAAATTTCCAACAGTTTGACATGATAAATAATGATAAATATAGATTTATGTTTTTCATGAAAAAATCTATAATTTTTCTGAAACTTCTATAAATTTTTTCTTAAAGTTTTTCATACAATCAAAATATAATCCTTAGATTTAAATATCTACTAATAAGATATAATGATTCAGAAATATGTTTTACACTGATTGTTGGTATCATTAAATGAGAATGTTTCTAAGTCTACACTCTGCTCTTCTAGGGGGCTCTGGTTCCCAGCCCCTCGTGACTGTTTTTAACTCCAGTTTCAGAGCATTTGATACCTTCTTCTGGCTTCTGTGGGCACCAGGCACACAAGTGGTACACAGTTATACATTCATGGAAAACAACCACATACATAAAGTAAAAGAAAATTTTCAGATGACAGAAATCTTCAAAACTTAAAATGGTTTTTAATATATATTTATAGCAATAGAAATATAAAACATCAAGAATGACAAGGGGTTTAAGTTCCTTGAATGTTTGTCAGTTTCTCCAGTCCTTCCCAGGGATGTGCTAAAGTACAGGCAAAGGGTTTCATTATGTAGAAACCAAAAGTGTGGACAGATTCTGTCGGGGAAACAAATTAAGCCAAGACCAGAAAGACCAGAAATAAAAGGTAAAATTCAAAGGATTAGAAATAAGGAAAGTGAATGGAAGATAGGAGGAATCAGATATGGACAGACTTTAATGAGCCAGCATCCTAAACACAAGTTGCGGGGAAGTAGGGGTGGGGTGGGGTGTGGGGAGGGGTGGAGGTGGGGTAGGTGCTGCTTGGGTGTGTATTGTTTATCCAATATAGTTTGGCCATTGATCCAATTTGGATTTAAATAACACTTCCATTAAAATCTTCAGTTATGTAGTGTATCAATATAGTGCTATCTTGTTTTGTTTATTTAATTTGATTTTAAGATAGCTCTGAATTAGAGATTAAAACTGTCTACATACATGGAACCTGAGGTTTTTTGTTGGTTTTTGTTGGTTTTTTTGTTTGTTTGTTTTGTTTTGTTTTGGTTCGTTTTTTTTGAGACAGGGTTTCTCTGTATAGCCCTGGCTGTCCTGGAACTCACTCTGTAGACCAGGCTGGACTTGAACTCAGAAATCCACCTGCCTCTGCCTCCCAGAGTGCTGGGATTTACAGGTGTGCGCCACTACCGCCCGGGGGAACTTGGGGTTTTAAGAGATAAAACAGCTTTCCCAAGGTCATATATCAATTCAAAATACATTAAAGGAACACTATCTCTGAATTCAGTGATGAATGAAGCAGACATGTCTTCTCTCCTTGTGCTAACATTCTAGCAGGAGAGAAGAACAATTTATAAAATATCAAGTGGTAAGAATTGATTTATAATGGAAGTGGACTGAAGTGTTATTTTGAATCAGGTGTTTAGTAACAGCCTTTTAAAGAAGCTGACTCTTAAAAATGATGTGTTCAGAAAGGGCAGTATGAAAAGCATGAGGATGGGGGTGAATTTTACACAATGGAAATCACAGTATTTCAAGTTTAAATTTCAAGTTTAAACTTGTCTTTATCTAAACTTCACAATCTTTCAAACAAAGTCTATGATTGTTTAAATTGATACAGTAATTAGGGGAGTTCCTGGTGTAAGTGACTACACAATTTCCAAGTGAATGTACAATTATTATGAATAATAAAAGGCAAGTTAAATAAAGGTAATGCCAAGCAAAATGAACCATGAATAGCAGATCCATTAAGATATTATCTCATTAAAAACGTTCACATTGGAAACAAATATACATACACACACATAATAATATCTTTAACTGGTAGTGATGGCTAAAATTATAAAACATTCCTTGTAACGTTATCTCTGATTCCACATTTTCTTCAAAGGCCAGGCTAATCCCATGGAAAGCTGGTTTAACAATGAAGCCCATGGGGGGCTGTATGGCATCTACATGAACCAGGATGGCCTTCCTGGTTGTTCTCTTATACAAGGATTTACCATTTGGACATGCTGGGACTATGGAATTTATTTTCAGGTAAATGTGATGGAAATGATGATAGCTTGTTTTCTCTTGTGCTTGTTCTTAGCACTGCCTAAACTACGTCTTGTATTTCAGACCACAGAGAGCATGCATATCTCTAACGTGACCCTGGTGAACAACGGGATGGGCATATTTTCAATGATCTACATGCCACCTTCTGTGTCCCACAAAGTTTCCAGTAAAACAGTAAAAATTAAAGTAAGAAATGAGTGCAGGGAAATGGTGACAATGAGGAGAGTAAAACGGTTAACTGTCTAACTAGGATAGTGTCTTTGGTGTCTCTTTGAGATCACGTAGCCACGCTTTCTCCTTACCCCCTGTCTTCTCTTCTCACCTCTTTTTATCAACGCAATCTGTGTCAGTTCGCTGCTGTTTCATCTTCTCCACCAAGGTTGTTCTGAAACAACAGAGATGCTAATAACACCACCTCCACTTGCTATTTCTTCTATTGATGGAAATGTTGGTGTTTTTTAAATTATGTCGGTGTTTCTATCATCACAGAAACAGAATATTTCATTTAATCTAATTATCTGCGTGTTAACCTTCCTGGCTGCTTTCATGTGAGACTCATTCCTGTTGATACCATCAATTTCAGCATTACCTTTGATTAATCTTTGATTAATGAACAGTATACTTCTAAAATTTTTGTTTGTTTTTTCTTACCATACAGTTCAGTATTATTATAATTTTCTTTTAGGAAGAATGAGCATTAATACTTTCTTCTTTGGCTATTTTTGGTAGAACTCTTTAATTGTTGGAAGTAGCCCTGAGTTTAACTGTTCTGACGTCTTAACTAATGACAGTCCTGATGTAGAACTCACCTCTGCCCATCGAAGTTCTAGGCCCCCATCAGGTAAAAATTGGGAATCTCAGTATCGATTTTGATGCATACGTGCACGCAATTTCTGTTAATTTATTTCTTGTTACTAAAAGGTGGGAGAAGTGGGATTTGCTGGCCGACATTTGCTTCAGCTCACAACATGGCGCCTCGGAAGCCTCATGCTGGGATCATGAGTTACAACGCTATCAGTGGCCTTTTGGATGTCTCAGGCAAGTTTACATAGATTCCTTCATAAATCTGCCCAGTGTTTACAGGCATCAGTAAAGCGCCTATGAATTAACAGTGCTTCATTAGTGGTGGAATATATCTAAGTTGATTTTTATAGTAATCTGCTGAATATGATTTCACATGACAATAAAAGAAATCTCACTTCAAATTCCATTTCAAGGTTGGCTCCTTAGTGAAGTCAATGCACGTAGTAGGTGTGTGTCATACTTGTATAGAGGGAATGTATGTGGATATGGAGGAGGGCTCGTGTGAGGCCAGGGCAGGATGTTTCCTGGCCTCTGTCGTTCACTGTCTTACTGCCTTGAGATAGGAAAACTCATTGTTTGGGGTAAGCAGGTGCCCAGCAGATTCACAAGGCCTGCTTGTCTCCGACCTAACAAGGCATGAACAGCCATGCATGGTCATTTGCATGGGTTCTAGGGATTAGAACTGAGGTTTTAATGCTTGCAGACCAAGCACTTGTACCCCTGAGCCATCTCCCTAGACCTCTAATATTTTGATACAAATTATTCTATTTAATTACATCTCAAATGTGCTCCTTCCCAGTCCTCCCTTCATCCATCCTCCCTTTCAGCCCTGAGAGGATGACCTTCCCTGGATATCTCCCAGCCCTGGGGCCTTCAGCTCTCTTCAGGATTAGGACTCTCTCACTTAGGCCAGACAAGGCAGTCTTCTACTATATATGTGTCTGTGGCCTTGGACCAGTCCAACCAGATCAGCTCTTTGATTGGTGGCTCAGCCTCTGAGAGCTCCCAAGGGTCTAGGTTAGTGGGTACTGTTGGTATTCTTGTGGGGTGGCCATCCCATTCAGTTCCTTCCATCCTTGCCCTAACTCTTCCACAGAGATCCCTGACCTCCATTGCATGCTTGGATGTGGGTATCTACATCCGACTCAGTCCTGGGTAAAGACTCACAAAGACAGCCATGCTAGCCTCCTGTCTGCAAGCACAACATAGCATCAGTAACAGTGTCAGGGATTGGTTCTCCCTACCCAGTGGAATGGATCTCAAGCTGGGCTGGTCACTTGTCGGCCATTACTCAGTCTCCTCTATTTTTATTTCTTTATTTCTTTTAGACAGGAGCAATTTTGGGTGAAAAACTTTTGTAGGTGGGTTGGAGTCCCCATCCTGTCTGGTTACTGGAAGTGGTCTCTTCAGGTTCTATATCCATACTGCTGTGCATTTCTGCTAAGGTTACCCACATTAAGGATAGCCAGGTCTCTGAAACTTCTTAGAGATTCCTCCAGACCTCATCAGCAGCATCTGAATATTTCCATTCATGCTCCTGAACCTCTGGGCCTCTCTCCTGCCTCTCCCAATACCTGATCCTGTCCCCTATTCCCCTTCCCCATCTCAGACTTAAGTACCTCCCTCCCTCTCTCCCTCTGCATCCCATTTGTTTTCCCTTCTAAGTAGGATTTAAGCATCTTCCCTTGGGCCTTCCTTCTTGTTAACTTCTTTGGGTTTGCAGGGTATCTGTAGTTTGGGGCTAATATGCACTTATCAATAAGAACATTCATATATGCCACTTTGGGTCTGGGTTACCTCACTCAGGATATTTTCTAGTTCCGTCCACTTGCCTGAAAAATTCATGATGTCCCTGATTTTAAAAGCTGAATAGTGTTCCATTGTGTAAATGAACTACATTTTCTGTATCCATTCTCTGGTTGAAGGACATTTGTGATACTTCCAGTTTCTGGCTATTACAAATAAGGCTGCTATGACCAAAGTGAAATACTTGTCCTTATTGTATGGTAAAGTATCTTTTGAGCCCAGGAGCAGCACAGCTGAGTCTTCAGGTACAACTATTTCTAGTTTTCAGAGAAACAGCCAGAGTAGATTTCCAGAGTAGTTGTACAAGTTTGTTATCCCATCAGGAGTGTTCCTCTTTCTCCATATCCTCACCAAAACATGTCACTTAAGTTTTTTTTTTTTTTTTATCTCAGCTATTCTGATTGGTGTAAATTAGAATCTCAGCGTCGATTTGACTTGGATTTCCTTGGTGACTTACGATGTTAAACATTTCTTTAAGTGCTTCTTGGCCATTTAAGATTCCTCTGTTGATAATTCTCTTTAGCTATGTTCTCCATTTTTTAACTGGGTTTTTGGATTTTTTTTTTGAAGTCTAACTTTTTTATTTCTTTATATATTTTGGATATTAGTCCTCCCTTGGATGTAGGGTTAGTGAAGATCTCTTGCCAATCTGTAGGTTGCTGTTTTGTCTTATTGACAGTGTACTTTGCCTTACAGAAATTTTTCAGGTTCATGAGATCCTATTTCTCAATTGTTGATCTTAGAGCCTAAGCCATTGTGTTCTGTTCAGGAACTTTTTCCTGTACCAATGCTTTCAAGGATATTTCCCATTATCTCTTCTATTAGATTCAGGGCATCCAGTGTTATGTTGAGGCCCTTGATCCACTTAGATTTGAGCTTTGTGCTGGGTGATAAATATGGGCCAATTTGTATTCTTCAACTTGCAGACTGTCAGACTAGCGCTGTTTGTTGAAGATGTTTTCTTTTTTCTCATTGTATAGTTTTTGGCTTCTTTGTCAAAACAAGTGTCCATAGGTGGGTTTTGATTCTGTTTCATTGATCTACCTGTTTCCAAACCAAAACCATGGGATTTTTGTCACTATTGCTCAGTAGTATAGCTTGAGGTCAGGGATTATGACTCCTCCCAAAGTTCTTTTGTTGTTCAGAATTGTTTTGGCTATCCTAGGTTTATTTTGTTTGTTCAACATATGAAGCTGAGGCTTGCTCTTTCCATGTCTGTGAAGAATTGTATTGGAACTGGGTTGGGGATTGCATTGAATCTGCAGATTGCTTTTACTCAGATGGCCATTTGCACTATGTTGATTCTACTAATCCCTGAACATAGGAGATCTTTCCATCTTCTCATGTTGTCTTCAATTTTTTTCTTCAGGGACTTCGGAAGTTTTTGTCATACAGTTCTTTCACTTGCTTGGTTGAAGTTACACCAAGATACTTTATATTATTTGTGACTATTGTGAAGGGTATTTTTCCCCTAATTTCTTTCTTAGCCCGTTTACCATTTGTATAAAGGAGGGCTACTGAATTCTTTGAGTTCACCCCATATTTTCCTAGGGGTCTTTCTTATCTCATTTTGCTTGAGCCTGCCTACATCTATATCAGCAATAATGAGGAGTGTCTAATTTTTATGGCAAGGGAGCCCATATGTGCTCATAAGAAAATCTTTAAAAACCATACTGCTATGAATGGTTTGCAGTCCACACTTACAGGAGGAGATGGAGTTGAGTTTACTGGCTTAATAAAGATCTAGGCAAGACACATTCAGCATCTACCACTGCATTTCATTTCTACACATCTATGTTATTATTCTTGCAAAGAATTTCTTAAAACAAAATACATTTTGTAAGTGTAGTAGAAAAACTTACTTAAGGATTTTGGAAATGGCCTTTGCATTATTAGATTTTTAAGTATGATTTTTAAAAATGCCTATTATGTAACCCAAAGGGCATATAATATAAACAGAGGCCAAAATAAAAACAATGTATCCGTTCATTCTTGCTGCATAACAAATAACCTAAAAACTTAAAGTTTAGAACAATTTATTAGTTCACAATCAGTGGATTTGCAATCCAGACTTTGTTAAAACAAGTCATTCTTTAGCTATTGTCCCCTGGGTTTTTTGTTGTTGTTGTTGTTGAGTGTCTACTACTTTATAGGACAAATGCACGGTGGTTATGTAGAAATGGACTTACTTCCTTCTATGGAATTTGATGTCTCTTTACTATTGCTAGACACTAGCTATGGTGATGTGGAATGACTGAGCCACGTGTGTCCTATGCTTACGTACCCATTGAAAGTTATGGAATTCCAAGAAGCATCAAGATTGCTAGCCCTAATATGAAAATATTCTCCAGATGTTTTCTTGTGCCACAATCGATATTGTCTGTCCTATTATTTAAGCAAAGTGTCACAGCCAAATTGAGAGAAAATGTGGGAGAGGATTACCCAGATACTGAGTTGCAATACTCTACCATAAATAATGGAAGGTGCTTTTGTCATGCCAAACTAGGACTCCATGTTCATGGCAGTGAGAAAGAATGTGGTGGATAAAATAATTCTGGCCTTAAATCTTCCTTCAGAGAAGGACAATCATTTTTCTATTATTTATCTTTTAGGTTCAACATTTGTTGGATTTAAGGATGTTTGCTCTGAAGAAACTAATGTGATATTCATTACTAATCCTTTAAATGAAGATTTACAGCATCCAATCCATGTGAAGAATATACAACTCATCGACACTATTGAACAATCCAAAGTGTTTATACATAGACCTGATATAAGGTATCATTATGAAAACTATTATGAAATAAATAAGAAAATTATTTTCTTTATTAACTTTCTGCTCTATGTTCCCTGATAGATCTGAGGAAGAGTTACTACATTAAAATAACTGCTATATCTAGAGGAAAGTAGTATGCATGAATATTCAGACTTCACTTTAAATTTTAGTATCCTCAGTTGTTTTAGAAACTGAGTTTTACTGCATGCGTTCTCACATTATTTTTCATGCATCATCAGTAACATCTTTACTAAAGTCAAAGTGCAGGGAAGCAGGTTTCTTGTGTTTTCCATAAGAATGTTTCTCCGTGAGTCATCATAATATGTAAGAGATATTGCTGTATCATTTCTTTTTGTTAAGCTTTGTTACTTGTTATTTCCAAATATCCTGTTATGCTCACTCCAAAACTGTGCTTGGGAACTACACATCAGTTATTCTAATTACAAAGATTGTAATTATATAGAAATTTGGACCCAAGACCTTTCCTGATCAGTTAATATCAAGACATTTCTAGAAAAATGATTCCATAAATTTGAAGTTATTGAATAATCAAGTCGATTCCAAATAGTGTTTTATGACATATAGAACAGGAATTCTGGTATAAGACAATATTCAAGAGAAGAAATTTTCTGTCAAAAGTACTTAGCCAGCTTATGAAAGAACAATTCCCTATAACTGTATAGGCTTCCTCCCAGACAAATAGTGTTCCATAAGTTGCTCAACTTCATATAATTTGATGTTACCAGCCCAACATTCACTTATTTAACATTATTATATTTTGGTAGTTTTATTCAACAGAGTCACTTTCCATTATACAATTAACATCTGAATATTTAGTGGGGATTGAAGCCTTCATATTTTAAGTATAATTTTAATGTCTAGGTCCTGAATATTGGATTGTGATTTTAGTTACCATTTCCTTTAGTTTTACTTATAGTGGATATCATTGGTATTCTCCAGTTCTTCCTTGCCACTCAATCTTCAAATGTTCCAAGTGTTGGTTAATAACAGACATGGGCCTCCTCTTTCAACATTGGAATTATAGAAATCCCTGCATTACAAATTGTTATTACCACTCTTACAATAAAGGGAAAATAATTGACTGATTCTGGAGAATCACCTTGAGATAGTAATAGCTCTGCCATGTAATTCACTTTCCAAGACATTTCGTAAGATCAGAATGAAGCTTATCTGAAGACATCAGGCATGCTCTATGTTCCTTCTCTTCCTCTGTATTGGAAGGCGTTTTTCCATAACTTACACCAGAAAAAAATCTACCTTTTTTAGGCTCTTGGGAGCCTGAGTGAAAATAGAACACACAGTTTGAGGCTCTCTGACCATTTTGCTTTTCAAACCACACTACACACACTTGAACATAAAGAACATATGAAGAACTCAAGTATTTATTGAAATTCTCCAAAGTATATGTATTATAGAGACAGTTGATGATAACTGTCCCATCACACACAAAAAATGTCAGAGATATTTTGGGTCATTTCATATAAGAGACCGAAGCTTTCTACTACTATATTCTTGCTAGAAATCATGGATGAAATAAATTTCTTCATTGCAACTTCATAGCAACTCTAAATACACAGTACATCTGTAGAAAGAATGTTGATCTATCTCATATTTAGCAGTCTTTCTTTATTATATCTGAAGACAATCAATTAATACTACAAGTAATTAAAAATGAAATCAATATATCATTTTAGGTTGAACAGTATAAGGTATTACAATATAATTACGTAAAGAATTGGTATCAGTATATAGCAGAAGGATCACAATCCAAGTTTATCTGTGTGTACATAGACAAGACTCTATAAGAATATGTAGCAGCCTTAAACTAGCCCAGAGTCTAAGATAACAGGTAGGAAGGTGAAATGGACAACTATTATTAAATATTCATATTGTTTTATAGTAAGTAGTAATACCTCATTTGTGAGACAATTAACAAAGACTACCTGACCAACAAAGAGATTTCCATCCTGTTACAATAGAATAGACATCCATCTGCTATATAGAGAAATAAATGTTAGGATATTGTGAACAATACACAAAAATAAAATCTATAATCATATAAAATATGGAATAACAGCATGAAGTTCTAAGAATATATACCACATGTACAACTTGTCATTTTGAAATGTTAATAAATCCATAATAATAAAACAAATAAACACCATGAAAAAAACCATTCTTCATTGCAATGTTAATTGCATAGGCTACGTTGTTCTACCAGAAATTCTTTCTGAAATAAAACTTCAGTGACTTTAGCTATTCATTGTGCCTCTTCTTCCCAGTAAAGTGAACCCATCTGATTGTGTGGACATGGTTTGTGATGCCAAGAGAAAATCTTTTCTTAGAGACCTGGATGGTTCCTTTCTGGGGTATTCTGGGTCAGTGATCCCTCAGGCAGAGTACGAGTGGGATGGAAACAGCCAACTGGGAATTGGAGACTACAGAATTCCTAAGGCCATGCTCACATACCTCAATGGAAGTAGAATTCCTGTTGCTGAGAAAGCACCTCATAAAGGTATGCTGAGTCTTATTTGCTCATTAACCCTCAATTTTATGAAACAAATGCATTTTTTCAAGAACTGAGTGATGAACTAACAACTTGTAGGTGCCATTAATCAATCGTATATATGAGATAAAGACAAAAGAAAGAAGTTTTACAGAGATTTCCTATCATTTCTAAAATATTACTACATATATTTCTAGGGATTATTAGAGATGCAACCTGTAAATACATCCCAGAGTGGCAGAGCTATCAGTGTTCTGGAATGGAATATGCAATGATGGTAATTGAAAGCCTGGATTCTGACACAGAGACGCGAAGACTTTCCCCAGTGGCTATCATGAGCAATGGTTATATTGATCTCATTAATGGTAAGAGCTCAGTGTAAATAGACCCGAGTTAGTCAAAGCATTTATTCAATGAATAGAACTATGTGAAAAATTACTTACATACAAATCTAGCAAATACAAAGACTTCTTTGCTTTCCATATTTAAGAATTATTTATGTGCAATGGTGAGATTTGACTCTTTAGTAGTTCTTCATTCAGGAATGCCAAGACATTTATTTCATATTGAGTATTAAAAGGGAAAAGAAGAGAAGGCGATGAAGAGGAAAGAGACAAAGGATAAGGAAGAGGAATGTTGTTCTGCAATGATTGTCACACTTTTGTTTTTTTGTTTTTGTTTTAAAGATTTATTTATTATTATATGTGAGTACACTGTAGCTGTCTTCAGACACACCAGAAGAGGGAGTCAGATCTCATTACGGACAGTTGTGAGCTACCATGTGGTTGCTGGAATTTGAACTCAGGACCTTCAGAAGAGCAGTCAGTGCTCTTAACCACTGAGCCATCTATCTCTCCAGTCTCACACTTTTGTTGATAAAAATGCATAAATATTTTGAAGGAAAAGATTGGCCTTATATATACTTTGCCTTATATAAATTAAAAGAAAGCTTGATGATATTATTCAGAATATGTAAGAGGAGTTGTGAACCTCTCATTATTATTCTATGGATCATTGGACATACTTTGAAGCTAATAGTGGTTGTTTATATAAACACATAGCTTGTGATTTTGACCTTCAAGAATAATTTGTGAAGGTTCTGTGTCTAGGCTTCTCCCAATCTAGCCCTAGATAGCTGGAGTGCAAATGGGAAGAAATGGTTTCCATAGAGATGCAGATAGACTTTGGAGACCGAGAATTTTTCAATTACTAGGATAATCTCTATAAGGTATCAGAATCACAGGCCAGGGATTCGTTGTGCATCCCTAATAGTACTGGGCCTCAAATGTTAGCCTCTCATCAAGCTTATCACGGAAAGTGCACAGAACCTGGATCACCCAGTTTTCCATGCCATGGCTATGAAGTAACATAGTGTCAAAAACAGTGTAGAAGTCAACTAAGCAGCCATTCTCCGAGAAAATCCACTGATTTAAAACCCATGAAAGAACCCAAAGGCACTAAATTAGAGAGATTTGAAAGTTTCAGCATTTTCTGGCTCTCCCCACTTAGTTGCAGGAGCCAACAATCAATGTCAAATACTGCCATTTCATTTTTAAAGCAGAGGCTATAAGAATAATTACAGAGACGTTGATGAATAATGATGGGGTAGAAGAGAAGTTCTTCAAATTGCTCTGACTTGAGGATGGAGAGATTTAGTTATATTAATTTTTACATTAACCTATTCTGAAAACAAGTATAAGTTTTCTACTTCCCACAGTGACACATCATTTCTTTGATAAATGAGTTTAAATTTAACAGTGTTGATTAATTTTTAAAAGTGTAAAGTTGATAATACTAGCGAGAAAATCATGAATGTATTATGAAAATCATATAGGCTTTGGGAAAATTACTCACAATAAAATTAGTGAATATCACTAAAATTTCCTTTTAAATATTAATGCTAAGTTTTCTTTCTTTTTAATATATAGCTTTGGTCTTTACAATATTTTTTTATTTTATGCATAGACATTTCTGCATGTTTGTTTTTTAAAGCCTGCAAAGAAGATATATTTAAAGTGGGATTTATATTTTATGTGCTAAGGGATGTATATTCTCCTTGATATTTAGAAGTTGATATTGATTTAAATTTTGATTGAAATGCAGTTATAAATATTAATAAGTTTCTAAGTGAGCCAGACAATTCAGCAAATATAATGAAGAAATACATCAGGAGATTTTTGTCAGTCATATCTCATTTTTTATTGAAATGAAATAGAGAAATGTGCTGTGAAAACTATGCTGTACTCTTTCTGGAAATGTCTAGACCTGACTAGAAAACCATATGCTATATCTTAGCTTTTTAGAGCATCTGTTTGATGGTAAAATGTGCACAGATGATTTTAGTTCGTTAATTAGATTAACTCTCCAGTAGTGCCTAAACAACTGTCTAAAAAAAGGTACTGTTATTATTACTATAAGAGAAGAATAAAGACTTGATTCAGACAAACCTGTTAGCTAACCTTTATACTGCAGGCTGCTGAGTATCTGGTTACAGAGTGAGTACAAGACTAAACTGGAAAATCGAGGGAAATTCTGCTTCAAAATAAAACCTATGTTAAGGGTTGATAAACAGGTAGGATGCATGCATGAGTCCTTAGGTTCAATCTCCACAGCTCCCCCACGTTAAATGTGTTGTGGAATTTATAGGTTAACCAATACACAAATGAGCAATATCCTCCAAACAATTGATGAGTCTTCTTCAGGAATACAAATGTCCATTCTTTGTTAGTCAGCTCCATCTTAATCAATGTGTGCTAGCAGATTTCCTAGAAACAACCTCAGAAAAATGATGAGTCTTGAATAGATTACGTAAGTGAATCTATAACACAAATCCTAGCTGACATATTGTTATCGCTTTAACCCTGAAAGTAGAAAGTAGAATAGGAGCAAGTTGATTCCATCTTAGCCAAAATTTGAAAACCAGCTTAGAAGTCTGGGTAGATGACAGATAAATATTAAGTTTAAATGCTGAGCTTTTGAGCCTTTGAAGGTATCTGAACACTTGCAATATACTTCAAATATAATGAGTCTTCATATTGTATGGGGAAAATTAGCATTCTATAAGTAGGTACATGGACTTTAATTTTGCATGGATTTAGGCCCACAGGACCATGGCTGGTGTGCGGGGTATACATGCCAAAGAAGACTGTCTCTGTTCCATGGCATAGTGGCTCTGAATAAAACGTATGAGGTTTACTTTACTGGGACCAGTCCTCAGAATCTTCGGCTGATGCTGCTTAATGTTGAGCATAATAAGGTGAACCTAGATGCAAATAATGCCTTAAAGGTTATCATAATTAGTTTCACACCACTAGCAATTAACTTTCTTTCCAGCCTTCTTTTTATGTTGTCATCCTACCAGCTCATTTTAAAAGATCCATTCATGTATTAATCTGGACGGGTTTTCTCTGTGTGAAAGAACATGCATGTACCGAACACTTCCAATACGTACTGACTCCTGTACTCCACATATAAGGGTTGACAGTGATGTCTATGATATCATGACTAGCTAGCAAGCCTGAAAATTTATACTAAAATTGTGTATTATTTAAAGTTACAGATTTGCATTTCTTATTCCTACATGTGGCTATGATGCACACACATGCCAGAAATATGCCTTTGGAATTGATGTCAGTGTTCTCAGTGTATTATTTTCAATATCTTTGATAATGTCAAATCTTATAAGTGGAATTCAGTTGGGAGCATTAACTTTATTCAGGCTGTCAGTGGAAACAAGTGTAGTGCTTAAGAGTAGTCCCATAATTCAGACTGGTTTCTAAACACACAAGACTTCAAAGTGCTACAATGTTAGGTGCAGACAACCTCTGGCCAGGTCAAGCAGGTAGCAGAGGAACAATGAGAGATTTTCTTCCTTCCTTCCTCCCTTCCCTCTCTCCCTTACTCCATCCTTCCTTCCCTCTCTCCCTTCCTCCTTCTTTCCCTCGCTCCCTTCCTCCTTCCTTCCTTCTTTCCTTCCTCCCTTCCTCTCTTCCTTCTTCTCTTCCTTCTTTCCTTCCTTCCCTCTTTCTTCCTCCTTCCTTCCTCCCTCCATCCCTCCTTCATTTCTCCCTCCCTCCTTTCCTCCTTCCTTCCTTTCTTCCTTCTTCCCTCCCTCCTCTCTCCCCCTTCCCTCCTCTTTCCTTCCTTCCTCCCTCCCACTTTCCCTCTTTCCCTCCCTCCCTCCCTCCCTCTCTCCCTCCCTCCCTCCCTCCCTCCCTCCCTCCTTCCTTCCTTCCTTCCTTCCTTCCTTCCTTCCTTCCTTCCTTCTTTCCTTCTTCCTTCCTTCCTTCCTTCCTCCTTCCTTCCTCCCTTCCTTCCTCCCTTCCCTCCTTCCCAGGCGATAACACTTCCATCTTTAACTTGGTCATTCTTTTTGTTTTAACCATCTTACTCTGTTGCATTCCTTATATAATCCAACTGTAAGTCTAGTTGAGTTTTCAAACATCCAGCATCAGAGGACCTCTTACTGTCTTTCAGTAAAACAACTCTATCGTTGCCCTAGATGGAAGCAACTCTTCTTCCTGAATCCACTCTTGCCCTCCACTGGTCTGCGCTCATCTGCCAGGAAGGAAATGTTAGAAGTTTCCTCTGGCAAAGACCAGATCAGGTCTTTCCTCTGTCTTTCATTATCTCCACACTCATCTCTGTGAATGAGACCCTACACAATGATCTACAAGAACCTATGGGAATATTTCATGTTTCAACTGACTTTTATGGGCCTTTCAGCCAACGTTTCATGAGATAGTTTTAAACACCGCAAATTTAATTTTGATTCAAAAGAATCTTTTGTAATTTATTATCTTTGAAAAGAACCATTTTTTCTGCTTAGTGTGGATTCCTAATAATTGTTCTTACATTACACTCTTCTTCTGGGACTTACTACAGTGGCTAATTTATTATTCTATATGAATGGTTAGATATTTTTAATCTTTGTCCAATATCTTCCATAAGTTCACAAATACTGGTTTTGGTATCTTATTAAAGGTGCACATAGTTGGAATGCAATTTTTAGAAACTAAGTTCTAATTATTCTGTTAAATTGCTCTAATAAAAACATGCAAATATTTGCTTTTAACAGGCTGTTCTAGTAGGAATTTTTTTTTCCACACTTCAGCGTTTGGATGTCTATGTGAACAATTCCTTGGTCTGTCCCAAAAATACAGCATGGAATGCCCAAAAGAAACACTGTGAACTTGAAAGGCATCTGAACACAGGTATTTCTTCAGGACAATGTACTTGGTTACTTATCAACATTCTTTGCAATATGACATTGTTCCTTAGATACTGATGAATAAAGAAGAGAATGTGTTTTTACCTCCATTCGACAAAAACTAAGCTATGGTCATTTATGAAATGCTTTGTAAGATGACTGCTAGTGGAACTCTTTACCTCCCTGTGCATGAAGATAGATTCTGTAATGATAGATTCTGAACGTGGATTACTACCTGACAAATTTTTCCTTATGTGTGTATGGAGTTTAATTATTCTTATGCTCAAAAAAGATTGTGCTTGGAATTTTTACATTCCCCCTGCTTTATTTCTGTTCTACAGAGGTCAATGTCTGGATTAATTCTAGCTACCAGAAGTATTATCAAGAAAGCTAGCATAATATCAACGTTATTAATTAAATATGACATAATGAACTTGATTCAAACGTAATAAGTGAAAAGGTTACATTAATCTACATAGTGGTATTTATCCCTGTTCATTTATTGAACAAAATGGGTTGTGTTAGGGTTAGGGATAGAATTGGGTTAGGGTCAGGGTCAGGGTTAGGGTTAAGTTTAGGGTTGGGGTTAGGGTTAGGGATAGGATTATGGTTGTTTTATTCAACAAAATTCTAGTATTGTTGACAGCTGACACTGTGTTCTGTGAGTGAACTTAGATCATTTATCTCTGTGCTCCAAGAGCTTGGCCCATCATGGCACAAACATTAACAGCAAAATAGAAGCTAGACTTTAAATATGAGTATGTGGTCAATACTCTTCACCATTTGTAAAACAGGTCTTGTTTTAACTACTCAAAATTTCCCAAAATTCCCAGACGTTCTCACAGGACTGATACTAGGCTTTTGTTTTACTTGTAAATCGTTACTTATCAGCAGTGGCAAGCAGCTAGGTACACTAAGGTGGGGAAGAGGATGCCGTTCGTTCGTCAAGGCTTCTGCTTTAGTCTCCTCTGGCCCATGTAACAAAACCCTATGAACTTAAACAGTACAAGTTACTTTCCATTACTAAACACAAATTTTTTTATTTATTCAATTTAATTTTTGCTCCTTTCTTTTTTTTTTCTTTTTTCTTTTTTCTTTGTGAGAGGGTTTCTCTGTGTAGCCCTGGATGTCTGGAAATTTGCTCTGTAGATCAGGCTGTCCTTGAACTCAGAGATCTGCCAGCCTCATCCTCCTGAGCACTGGGATTAAAGATATGAGTCACCATGCTGACATTTTTTTGCTCATAATTCTAGTCAATAGTCCGATTCTGGTGAGGAAATGTTTTCCTAAAGTGTAGAGGTTTCTTTCTTGCTGTGTTTTCACCCTGTGTGAGAGCCAGCTTTTTGGCCTCTTTCCCTTAACAGTTCTAATTCCATAATGAAGTCTTCACTCACACTCTTACATAAGCGTAATTTTCCTCCAGAGAACTCCACTTTCAAATACCTTCAAACAGAGAATTAAGGCTTCAACACAGGAGTCTTGGGAGGATGTAATTCAGTTTATAGAAGTCTCCAAGCCAGAACAGACAAGCAAGGACTTGACAATATTGCCTAGTTCTTGAGCATGTGCTCTTAATGTTTCTACCACATTGCCTCTTTGTAACCTAACCTTCTAAATACAAATGATGCCATCTCCTTACGGCTCAGGCTCAGTGTTCATACAGAGTTAACTCTTTTAAAGCAACATATGTGGTATGAAGCACTATCATTCAAAGTAAGGAAAATAAAAGCCATTACAATCAGCAGAATTTATAAAGAGACAAAAGGATGGAGAACACTAGCACAGATGCCTTTTTGAGATTAACAAGACTGTGGGAAAGTGTTATCAGATTGCTTTTGGGGCTCAAACCAAAGGGCCTCACTTACAATCACTTCTCCAACCAAAATAAAAACAACAAATTAGCATTGTTTTAGCATGTATTCTTTAACGCTTTAGCACATAGAGTACAGAATGTCCTTAAGTCACAAGCCTCTATATTTGAAGCTTACCTGAAATGTTTTATCTCTGGATCACTAGGTCCTCCATTGTTGTAATAATATGAAAAAGTTAACTAAGATGGATGGGACAGGCATCAGCAGCAGGAGTATGAACTCATACCCACTTTGCAACATGAAGCACATTCTTTAGATTCACACAGTGAAGTAGACTCAGGAGCGGTATGGTTCATTCTACCACTATGATGTGTGTCAGCCTTTGGGGTTTAAAATTGGGCATTTGTTACTTTTTAATTCTGTTGATATTGTCACACACACACACACACACACACACACACACACACACACAAATGACCTCAGTTTCACAAAATCCAATTTCCAAGTAGAATTTGATTAATCAAAGATTTTACAAGCTAGTATATAATCCCATTTCATTGGCTTAAGATTCCTCTGAGATGTTTTAATGGTTCCTTAGTTTTTATTACATGCATCTGTCCTCAGTAAAAATAGAAATATTAAATCATAAATGCTCTTTTAACAATTGGCATCTAGCACTGCACAAATAAGAAGGCCATTTATACTTTTAAATTACCAAATTCCTTCACCATTGTCTTTAAAGCTAATGTATAGATATTATCCTATGAGCGGAGAATAAGCTTCTAGACTTACAATTAATTTGCTTTCTCGTTTATCTTGTAACTATAGCTAATTTTTTAGAAATAAATCTTATATAAAATGGTTATTAATGGCATTATTTAAAATACTATAAATTTGAAAGTTAGTTTTATAAGTATTTTGTTTTAATGTGCATGCTTTGTGATGAAAATTATAAATTGAGCTTTTCGGGGTTCAAATATTAACCACTGTGTGGCCATTATGCGAATAGAAATATATTTAAATATGCTATTTTGGCCATTTTTCTTTTTTAGAACAATTCCTTCCTAACTTGGGTTCCACTGTCCCTGGTGAAAACTACTTTGATAGAACCTACCAGATGCTGTACCTTTTGCTGAAAGGAACTACACCTGTGGAGGTGCACACTGCTACTGTCATCTTTGTATCTTTCCAATTGCCGGCTATGACAGCAGATGAGTTTTTTAGCTCACACAATCTAGTTAGAAATCTTGCCTTGTTCCTAAAAATACCAAGTGACAAAATCCGTGTCAGCAGAATAATAGGAGCGAGTCTGCGAAGGAAGCGATCCACAGGACGTGTAATGGAATTTGAGATTGGGGCTGCTCCCGCTCAGTTCTTAAGCAATTCTACCACAGGTATGGGTGTCAGATTTTGTGATAAAGAAATGTCATTGTTAAGCCTAAAGTCACAAATAAACCTACCATGGCCTGTTTAACCAGCACTCAGAAAATCCTACTACCCGTATTCCTGGAACCCTAAGAGCCTACAAATTATTTTACTTCCCTACTTCTATAATAACTTGTTGAGAAATTACTAAGGAGTTGCATGTTCATACATTATACAGAAGGAGTTGACTTAATAGGAAGTGACTTCATAGTGTATTGATAAAGGGATAAAATAGGTTAAATAGTCAATTAGAAGAGAATTCTGTTAATAGAACTCTGTTGCTTAGAACAGAGAAAATCTAGGTTTATGCTGCTGCAATGCCTACCTTGATGTTGTCTGCCAGGAGTTATAGCTGACTTTCCTTCTTCAGCTGTGTACTTCCTTAGACTTATATGGTCAGTGCTATGGTCTCAGTGTGACTTACTTGCTTGGTTCCACTTACCTGTGGATTTAATCCAGGAATCACAATAGGCCCATTGTACAGAGGTAGATTATTTACCCTCTTGTGGCAAGAACAGATGAATCTGACAAATATAAGATACAGGTCTGAGATCATGGAACATAAGAACATAAGGAAAAATAAGCTGATATGTTTTCAAAGCACAGACTAGGGTAGGGTCTCAAGTCTTAAGGAAAGCCCTTCAACTTGTCCTGGAATGAATGAATCACAGAAAGGTATGGAGAAGCAAAAAGAAAGATGCCCACATAAAAATACAGCTTTCACATATGGTCAGGGTACCCAGGATGTACACATAGCACTCCCCCAGTGTCAGGCACACGAGAGAGAGAGAGAGAGAGAGAGAGAGGAGAGAGAGAGAGGAGAGAGAGAGAGAGAGAGAGAGAGAGAGAGAGAGAGAGAGAGAGAGGGGAGAGAGAGAGAGAGATGGCATGAGTGCTTAGGAGACCTCTGCCTGGGCAGAATCTTCCAAATAAGCAGCTTTCAGGTCAAGACCTTCAGCATTGAGATGGCAGTCAGCAGAAATGGAAGAACTCTCTCCAGCTATACCGTAGAGATTGGATCTGCCTCTGTACTGAGAACCAGTGAGCATAAAGGGACAGAGGACTGGGATGATGCATCTTGGTACTTCTACCATAGATCATAGAAGAACTCACATTAGGAGATCTTGAAAGGAGGTCTGGAAAGAGATAGGAGACAGGGTCCAAGGAATCTGAAAGACTCAGCCTTTATCCCAGAGTCTGAGTCACATAAGCAAGCTTTCAAATTGACCTGAAAATTCTGAGTGTGGGTTCCAATGTGTCATGTAGGCTCACTGGCCAATGTTGAGAGCACACTAAGCTTTCTAGTTTACCTTTGATGGGAGAAACTCAGTGATTTCTTCCCGAAGGCGTGGCTCAGGACATGAAAGGTGTCAGATTTTTTTTTAAGTTGCAGTATCTTAAAAACATCCTGGCTACAGTGGTTATCTAAAAACCATACTGACTGCAATGTGTAGAATAACATAGAAAGTGACAAGCCAGTTTTAAATCTATTTTCATAACCACTAATTTTGGCTAGGATTTTGACAGTAAGGACAAAGAGAGTTGAAAATCAGCTAATGGTTAAATATGATATGGTAGAGAAGTGAAGAAATCAAGAAAAAATAGCAGACTCTGTCAAAAGGAGTATGGAGGTACTAGTTCATAAAGTATCAATCCTTGTTGGGGGTTGCGGTAGGTTTAAGAGGCAATCCCAGGTCTGCCATGAAAAGAAGAGAAAACGGAAAGTGTGCAGTCTGAAAAACAACTTTCAAAATTGCCAGATGTCCAAAGAAGGTAATGGGTTGTTAGAAACCTGACAACCTTAGCAAGTTATTAATGCACATACTAATAATGGGGTGGATGCTTATTATACTTAAGTTCTAAAAATATTCTATTCTGAAAAAGTAATGTGTGGTGACAGAAAAGACTTATAATACTTCACTTCAAACAAAAAGTGACATGGGTAAGTTTTAAGCAATAGACACATTCTCTCATATACTTTCAGTCAGTGTGTGTGTGTGTGTGTGTGTGTGTGTGTGTGTGTGTGTATCTTTGTTCTTTCTTACCTTAAATTCTCTCTTAGAACACTCTCTTGAGTCCTTCGTTTCCCCCCAGTTCATTATTGACTATCTTATTGTTTTGTGGTACTAAAGTCTTAGAAATCTATGTGATGACGAATGCAAACAATACTGAGATTAAAACTTTCCCATTTTCTCACAATTGTATATTCTTGTAATACAAATCACCTAATGCTTTTTCCCGATAGGTCAAATGCAGTTGTCTGAGCTCCAGGAAATTACTAGCTCTCTTGGACAAGCTGTCATCTTAGGAAAGATTAGTTCTATCCTTGGATTCAATATTTCTTCCATGTCTATTACCAGTCCTATCCCCGAACCAACTGATTCTGGCTGGATTAAGGTAAGAACACACAACTAGAATAAAAACCTATTTTATCCTTTTTAATGGAAACATACTGTTTAAATTGGGTTTTGTCCTGGAATATCTTGTTTTCTCGATCTATGGTAATTGAAAGTTCTGCTGGGTATTTTTGTCTGGGCTGACACCTATGGTCTGTTAGAGTCTGCCAGACATCTGTCCAGGCCCTTCTGGCTTTTAGAGTTTCTGTTGAGAACTCAGGTGTAATCCTGATAGGTCTGCCTGTATATGTTACTTGGTCTTTTTTCCTTGCACCTTTTAATACTCTTTCTCTGTTCTATGCATTTAGTGTTTTGATTGTTTTGTGGTGGGAGGATTTTCTTTTCTGGTCCAATTTTGGTGTTCTGTAAACTTTTTTTATGCTCATAGGCGTCTTTTTCTCTAGATTAAGAAATTTTTCTTGTATGATTTTCATAAAGATGTTTTCTGGGTCTTTGAACTGGGAATATTCTCCTTCTTATATTCCTATTATTCTTAGTTTTGGTCTTTTCATAGTGCCTCAAATTTCCTGGATGTTTTGTGTCATGAACTTCTTAGATTCTCCATTTTCTTTGACCAATGTATTAATTTCTCTTATTATATCTTCTATACCTGAGATTTTCTCTCCTATCTCTTCTATTGTGTTGATGATGCTTCTATCTGTATCTATAGTTTCCTAGATTTTCTGTCTCCAGGACTGGGGCTCAGTTTGAATTTTCTTGATTGCTTCTCGTTCCATTTTCAGTTTTTGGACAGTTTTATTTACTTCCTTCACCTGTTTGTATATTCCTGCATTTCTTTAAGGGGCTTATTCATTTCCTCTTTAAACACCTCTATCATCCTTGATTGGATTTAAGGTCTTCTGAGTTAGGATATGCAGGGCTTGCTGTAGCAGGATAGCTGGGCTCTGGTGGTGCCATATTGCCCTGACTCTTGTTGATTGTGTTCTTACAATGCCCTTTAGCCATCTAGTTTTTCCTGGTGTTGGATGGATGATCCTGATGCCAGCAGGATTCCCTGGGAAGTCAGGGAGAGTGGTGGGTCAGGCAGTGTATGACAGGGGAGCCTACAATGACTGTGCCCCAGGCGGAAACTGACTGTCAAAGAATTGGTAGGAGAGGGTTACAAACTGGTTGTGCCTCCGTCCTACACAGGTCTCCCTGGGGAAGCAGGATACTTTGGGGGGTCTCACATAGCTCCTCAGGATGGCAGGGTGAGCCCAGAGCCAGACAATGGAGGTCAGGGGACTGCTCGTGTGCCACTAATCTCTGCTATTTTATCTTCTTCTAAATGGCATTTGTTTGCTTGTTGTTTTTTAAGAATTAAGATCCTCTTTATATTTCACAACAGACACTTAGATAGCATGTCTTTCTAATTTATTTTTATGGTCTAACTCAAATGGTAATAAGGTAGTTTAAGAAATAAAAACTTGGAAGTTGGGATAAGGCTCAATGAGTCAGAGTTCTTACAGTACAAGCATGTTTCTTAGGGTTTTTATTGCTGTGATAAAAAATGCCATGACCAAAACCAACTTGGGGGTGGGAATATGTTTTTCTCAATGTAAGGTTATATATAGTCTGTCATGAAGGGGAGTTGGGGGCAGGAACTCAAGGCAGAAACCTGGAGGCAGGAACTGAAACAGAGGTTATGGAGGAATGTCATTTACTGACTTGCTCTTCAGGTCTTCCTCAGCATGCTTCCTTATACAGCTCAAGGGCACTATCCGCAGTGGGTGGAGCTCTTCCATGTCAATCATTAATCAAGAAAATTCTTAACAAACATTCTTATGGGCCCATATTATGGTGGCATTTTCTCAACTGAAAATCCCTCCTCCCAAATGACTCTAGCTTGTGTCAGGTTGACATAAAACTAATGAATACATGTGGGGATCTGAATTTCAATCCCCATTCTTCACGTGTAAAGCTAGGTATGGTTAAGCATGCCTGTAGCCCAGGGTTGGACTAGGTGAGAAGACAGGAAGGTTATCATGGCTTGCTGACCAGGCTTAAACACGGGTTTAGGGAGAGACCTGGTCCCTAGTAGGTAAGGTAGAAAGTGTAGGGCAGGACATCCTACTACTCTACATCTTCCTTCCTTTACCCTTCTCTGACCTTTATAGGTGCATATGCCTATAGGAATATAGGCTACACATACATACATATATGCATGCATACATACATGCACACGCACATGCACACACACAGGGGCACATGATCTCTTGACTTCTAAAATTTAGCTTTTGCTAATTTTATGTGTATTTTGCTTTGAATACTTTAATGATCTCGCAGGTTTGATCTAAAGGAAATTTTACGATACTGTTGATTTTACATGTTGAATCTACTGTTTCAAATAAACTGAATACTGCATTTAGCCTGGCTGAACTTGCTGTGAAATGCAGCTGGTCCTGGAAAGACCACTTCCTTCCTCTGTCCATGCTAGGTGACTGCCCAGCCAGTTGAAAGGTCTGCATTTCCTGTTCACTACCTGGCGTTTGTGTCTTCGCTCTCAGTGTTTGCTCAGCCAATGGCAGCACAGCCAGGGCAGCCCTTTCCTCAGCAGCCCTCAGTAAAGGCAGTAGATCCTGAGGTAAGTTGTAGCTCTCATTTTCCTCGAGCTTTGGCTCTCTGGCAGCTTGAAAGCGGAAGTTGAACCAATACTTGTGAATCGCCTCTATTTACTGTCTCCCAAATGTTTCTTCAAAATAAATGTGCTTTGCTGTTCAAGACCTCTTCCTGTGAGGTTAGGATCTTATGTAGATTTTACATTTATAACAAACATTGACAAATAGTTTGTCTTTTTTGAAGAGCTAGGACAGGACTTTTGTTATAATTCTCCACTGCTATTTTTTTCTTGAGGGTAACTGTGTGTCAGTGGGAATTACATCACTGACTTTGAAGGCTATCCTAAAGGACTCCAATAACAACCAAGTTGGTGGCCTTAGTGGAAATACAACAATTCCATTTAGCACCTGTTGGGCCAACTATACAGACCTCACTCTTCACAGGACAGGTAAATATACTATATTACATTCTCATATATCTCCACAGTAATGTGCATTTTCCTTGAGTGGACAAAATAACTAAATTCTTTGGTCAATAAATTGTAAAAATCAGGATGCTATAGTCTGCTTTTTTAAAATATAGTCTCACTTATAAAACGTATTTAATATAAAAAATAAATTAAAATAGCAGTAGGAGAAATGTATTTATTTATTTATTTATTTATTTTACCAAAGAAAAATAACTTTTAATTTTGTTACTATTACTTATGGTTCATTTCGCATAAATATTAACTGTCAAATATGAGTCCCTTTAATGTTGGGCTTTCTTCGTTTTTTCCCATTAATTCATTTATTTATTCATTTTACATCCCAATTGCAGCCCCTCCCTCCTCTTCTCCAAGCCTTACCCTTTAACTTCCCTTTCCCCATCCCCCTTCCCCTTCTCCTCAGAGAATAAGATTCCCTCCATCCTGGTACCAAATTGCATTGGCACATTAAGCTGAATCAGAACTAGACACTTCCTCTTTACTGAGACCATACAAAGAATGCCAGCTAGGGGAAAGGGGGCCAAAGGCAGGCAACAGAGTCCAGGTCAGAGACAACCCCAGCTGCATCTGTTAAGAGGACTCACATTAAGACCAAACTTCAATCTCTGTGGGCCCCCATGGACCCAAGTTAGTTGTCTCATGTGGTGTCCTTGACCCCTATGGCTCAAGATGTGTAGGGATAAAAATGGAACAGAGATTAAGAGAATGGCCATCCAATGACTGGCCCAAATTGATGTCCACCCCATGGGAGATAGCCAACACTTAACACTATTAATGAAGTTCTGTCATGCTTGCAGACTGAAGCCTAGCATACCAGTCATCTCAGAGGCCGGAAAGGCTTCATGAAGCAGCTGATGGAAACAGGCACTGAGAAATTTAAATATAATTTGAGATTATATATAAAAAGACATCATGATTTGTATTCTCTTCTTGTCTGTTATTATTCCATAATGTATCACTAAATATTTAATAACAAAAATTAATATATGCCCTTTTCATTTAAGAATATGTACACTTGTGGTACTTTTTTGTTTTGTTTTGTTTTTTTGTTTTTTTCAAGACAGGGTTTCTCTGTGTAGCCCTGGCTGTCCTGGAACTCACTCTGTAGAACAGGCTGGCCTCAAACTCAGAAATCCTCCTGCCTCTGCCTCCCAGAGTGCTGGGATTACAGGTGTGCACCACCACCGCCTGGCACACTTGTGGTACTTTAATAATCTATGCAAGAATTCATAGTTGATCTAGGAAGTGGACTCTAGACTTTATGCAAGCTAATGAAAAGGAGAAAATATGGGCACATGTGGCCTTGAGTTCCACAAACCAGTTGCTGTAGAGAATCATAAGTGCGTTTCTTGTTGCTATGATAAACACCACTACCAAATGCAATGTAGGAGAGGAAAAGGTCCTTTTCAGCTTACGTGTCCAGATAATAACCCATCACTTAGGGAAGTCCAGCCAGGAGTCCAAATCAGGAACCTGGCTCTGAAGTCATGGAGGACAACTTCTCTTACTTACTTTCTCTCTGCTTGCTCTGGTGGCTTTTTGCACACCCCAGATCTTCCTGCCTAAGGAGAGCACTGCATCCCATGCCTGGGGTTAGATGCAGACTTAACTTCTGAGACCTTAATTCCTCTCTGTACTCAAACTATGTCACTTGGTTCCATTTATAAAAATACTTGGGAACTAACTGATCAAGAACAGAGGAGTCAACCACTACTATGTTTTTCACCCCTAGGAAAAAATTATAAAATTGAGTTTGTCCTGGATAATGCTGTTCATGTGGAATCTAGACCCTTCAGCCTGTCAGCACAAACTGTCCCTGGTGGCAGCGGAAGTAGCACCAGCAGTGGCAGCAGCAGCAGTGGCCACAGCAAAGCATCCTCTGTGGGGACACCTGTCCAGACACTAGCTCTCGTAGCAGGGTGTCTTGTAGGAAGAGTATTGCTCTTGGAAGTATTTATGGTGGCAGTTTTCATTTGAACACAACCAACGGTGAGTGCAGTTGCAGTTCATTTCACATGTAACTTTGTCTCCAGGTTCACAGGGAACAAACAGCAAGTATTTCCTGAACTCGGCACAACAATTGTGTCTGGCACCACTGTAGGTGCAAAGAGAAGTACAAGTTTAATAGCAGACAAGATAATTCTATGAAAATGATATTGCCGTTGTGTGTTGGAATACAAGAATGTGGGGGTAGAGAGATGCAGGCAATCTCAGAACTCTTCAAATGTTACAAAGGGCCAAGGAAGCTTGAGATGGCTTGTGTAACTAACCAGTTAACTAAGACATTCAGAAGTGTTCTGGTTTCTGCCACAGCAGAGTCAAGGACTCAGGTGATCTTTCTCTACCTCTTGGCTCTGTTCTACTTAGTAGTAACTCCACTGCTATCTGGGCTCTTCTTCCTAATCTTTGTGGCAAAGGTCCTGATATGCCTACATTCATGTTATACAATCCAGCAGCCAATGCAATACACAGACACTCTCCTCAACAGATCTTACAGCCAAGTCATTGAGCTGGATTGAGACACGTGCTTATCCATGAACCAGTAACTGTGGCCACGGGACTCTTATTGGCTTGGCTTGAGTACATCAAGTGGTGACCTGTTGAAAATGATGCTAGGCATAGCTGTGACAGGTAGACAGATAGTGAAGAAAAGGAAGTCTTTCTGATCTACAGTGCTTCTAAATGGTGTTGAACGTCACTCCTGAACAGTATGTGAAGCCCTGGAGTGCTGCATAAAATGTCTACAATTTATACAGAGAAGAAAAACGAGGAGCAGAGAGAGATGTGGGTGTAGGAAAGGGCCTATTTTCAACCAAATGTATTCAGCACTGAGTCCTCATATACCACTCCCCCACGCCTACCTCTTCTCAGTTACTGATAGCATCCTTTCCTGAACCCTTTGGTTCATATTTAGACTTCATTTTTTTCTGCTTGAACTCAATATCCATCTGATGAAGATCACCATCATAGGGCTCATATCTCCTCATGTTCAAAGTCTCCTCCTCTGTATTCTCCTCTTTTCAATCACCATATTGGCTTCTAGAAGCTTTTCTCATGAACTCATTCACTTTTGCCCTCTAAATTCTCATTAGGTTTCACTTTTCAAAGCACAAGAACACGTGGTGATAACAGTCTTGGGTCTCATTCCCAGAAAGAGAAGCTGAGGTGCCTATTTAACATATCAAAGCAGAACTGGCCTCTGGCTTCTCCCAGAGCCCCTCAGTCCTACCCTTGACAGGGAGTGACTGGGATAGTCAACCTTCTACTCTGAACTTTGCCATCCAAGACCTGGTCTTCCCCCTCCCTCAGAGGCTCTTCCCAACATAATCCAGACATTTTGGCCTCTCTCTTTCTTTTTCTCTTTCTTTCTGATGTCTCTCTCCATGCCTGCCTTATGCTGTCTCCTGTCTGCATGGCCTCGCCACATGACTTCCCGTGAGGTCACTGAACCCACCTGAGAGTTGCCAGCAAATAAATCTGCCTTTTTACTCACAATTCAGCCTGAGCTGGCTTGTTTTGTTGGCAGAGAAACCCTGTTAAACAATGACTGCCAAACCTCAGTCTACACAAAATGCAATCAAGACCAAAGACTCAGAAGAAGATCTCAGAAAATGGAAAAATCTTCCATGCTCGTGGATTGGCAGAATTAATATAGTTAAAATGGCCATCTTGCCAAAAGCAATATACAGATTCAATGCAATGCCCATCAAAATCCCAACTCAGTTCTTCACAGAGTTAGAAAAAGCAATTCTCAAATTTATCGGGAAAAACAAAAAACCCAGGATAGCTAAAACTATTCTCCACAGTAAAAGAACTTCTGGGGGAATTAGTATACCAGACCTCAAGCAATACTACAGAGCAATAGTATTAAAAACTGCATGGTATTGGCATAGGAACAGGCAAGTGGACCAATGGAATAGAATTGAAGACCCAGAAATGAATCCACACACCTATGGTCACTTGATCTTCGAGAAAGGAGCTGAAAACATCCAGTGGAAAAAAAATAGCCCTTTCAACAAATGGTGCTGGTTCAACTGGAGGTCAGCATGCAGGAGAATGCAAATTGATCCATTCTTATCTCCTTGTACTAAGCTCAACTCCAAGTGGATCAAGGACCTCCACATAAAACCAGTCACACTGAAACTAATAGAAAAGAAACTGGGGAAAACCCTTGAGGACATAGGCACAGGAGGAAAGTTCCTGAAGAGAACACCAATAGCTTATGCTCTAAGATCAAGAATTGACAAATGGAACCTCATAAAATTACAAAGTTTCTGTAAGGCAAAGGACACTATCAAAAGGACAAAATGGCAACCAACAAATTGGGAAAAGATCTTCACCAATCCTACATCTGATAGAGGGCTAATATCCAATACATACAAAGAACTCAAGAAGTTAGACCCCAGGGAACCAAATTACACTATTAAAAAAATGGGCTATAGACCTAAACAAAGAATTTTCACCTGAAGAAATGCGGATGGCCGAGAAGCAACTTAAGAAATGCTCAACATCATTAGTCATTAGGGAAATGCAAATCAAAACAACCCTGAGATTTCACCTCACACCAGTCAGAATGGCTAAGGTTAAAAACTCAGGAGACTCAGGTGTTGGTGAGGATGTGGAGAAAGAGGAACACTATTTCACTGCTGGTGGGATTGTAAGATGGTACAACCACTGTGGAAATCAGTCTGGCGGTTCCTAAGAAAACTGGACATGACACTTCCGGAGGACCCTGCTATACCTCTCCTGGGCATATACCCAGAGGATTCCCCAGATGCAATAAGGACACATGCTCCACTATGTTCATAGCAGCCTTATTTATAATAGCCAGAAGCTGGAAAGAACCTAGATATCCCTCAATGGAGGAATGTAAACAGAAAATGTGGTATATATATATACAAAGGAGTACTATTCAGCAATTAAAAACAATGAATTGATGAATTTTTTAGGCAAATGGATGGAACTAGAAAATATCATACTAAGCTAGGTAACGCAACTACAAAAGAATACACATGGAATGCAATCATTGATAAGTGGATATTAATTAGCACTGAAGCTCTGAATACTGAAGATACAATTAGCATATCAAATGATTCCCATGAAGAAGGAAGAAGAGGGCCCTAATCCTGGAAAGGCTTGATCCAGCATTGTAGGGGAGTATCAGGACAGAGAAAAGGGAGGGGGAAAGTTAGGAGAATGGATGGAGAGAAGAGGACTTATGGACATATGGGGAGGGGAGAACTAGGAAAGGGGAAAGCTTTTGGAATGTAAACAATGAATATAGAAAATAAAAATATAGAAAAGAAAAAAAAAGAAACAGTTTTAAAGACTGACTTCATGTTCTAAATTCCAAGGCTGGCAACTATATAGTTTAGACTTATAGTGCTAGACTTTTTAGCATGTGTAAGGGCTTGAGTTCAACCTCAGTACCAAAAATAAGCAATATGTAAATGAATTCATCCAGTCAACTCCACATGTAGACTATGTCCTTCTTCTTCGCAAGTCGTCCGACCTCTTTCAACATTCTCTAAGGTTGGCTCAAAATCTCTTTTCCCCAGTCAACTTCCCTTTTCCTTCCCATTCTGTGTAACATTTTCCCCAGTTCCTTGATCTCTTCATTCATATGCTTTTATATGCTTGCATCGAATTTACATTCAAAATATATTTTTCATTAAACTTTAAGCAGCCAGAAGAGTGGATACTGGGTACTGAAAATGCACTTGAAATGCATGGGTACTGAATGAAAATGCACTTGAATTGATATGCACTCTTCAGAGGGGAGTAAGCCCTCAGCTCTGACTTAGAATGGAAATATTACTGAGTCAGGGGCTTAAAGGGTTGACAGATATTAACCAATTTATGACTGATGTAAAATATGAAACCTTCTGATTGGGGCAGGTTAATGAAGAGGAAGTGTTAGTATCTACCTCCATCCCACAGTTACTTGGCAACAGTCGGGTAGGCCTGGCCTACTATAAAGGGGGCTACTCACCCCCTCCCTCTCTCTCTTATTCCTCTTATCTCTCTCTTATCTCTCTTACTCTCAGCTTCTCTCTTGCCCCTCTTGGGCTCTTCTCCCCTCCTCCCTGTCTCCACGTAATCATGGCCGGCCTCTACTCTCTACTCTCTCCCTCTCTCTGCCTTTCTCTGCCTCCACTACCCCCTTAACTACCATCCCATGTCCTGAATAAATTCTCTTCTATAATATGCCAGTGTGTGTCTAGTCCCTTGGTGGAAGGGATGCCTCGGCATGGGCCCACTGGGGCACCCCCCCCACACACACCGCTGTATATCATATCCTCTAACCTCTTTCTCTTTTTATGATCACAACAGGAAGTATTACATAAGCAACACTAATAAAGATGAAGAAAGACTGAAGCAGAAATTCAAACTATTGAAATATTCAAATAAAAATGTCAAGGCTGGATTTTAAACCAGGTGTAAAGGAAGCCAGGATAGGCAGTCACTGTGATGCTGTTTCTAGGAGTAGCAAAAGCAGGGGAGGCTGAAATCAAATCCGAGGGTATGACCTAGAGAGTTGTCTTCTCACAGCTAAATCACAAAGGGAGAAGGAAGTGGGGCTGAAGCAGAGGGAACACTGGTGGGTCTAGGTAAACAACACCAGGCAAGTTGCACAACTCAGCTTTATGGTTGATGTTCTATCTCCAGGATGTTAATAAAAGAACAGATTTTTTCAAAAAAATATTAATAGTACAACAAATACAACTTATAAGACCATTATAAGTTAATTGCATTAATGGTTAAGTGCATCTTGTGACTGGTAATCAAATGGCTTCATTTTCAATTATCTTTCAAAGTCATCTTAACTGTCCCTCACAATTTTTGACATTTTTACAATTAAAAAATATATATTTTCAATTCGTTTATATAGTTATTGAGTCTTTTCCATGACTTTAAAAGAAAAAAGTCAATGGCTTTCGATTTGCTATTAGATAATCATTTATAATTAACATAAAAGTTCAGCTCCCATAATGCATTGAAAACACTAGGTTTTTATGACTTTTCGTTGTGATTTAATACTTTACTTTTAAGAGAATCACCACACTCTACTAAATAAAATTGCAAACATCTACTGCTGTGCTTTATTTAAAAAAATAGGAAAGGAAGTATGTTTGGTGGAGGCATGGTATGGTGTGGGGGCAGGGGTGCCTCTGCAGTCCTGTGCTATGGCATCCCTTCCCCCTGAGGGACCAGCCATATGACAGTATAGTTGGAGTTTATTTAGGGCATGGGGAGGGGAACTGAGGGGGTTGTAGAAACAGAGAAAGAGAGAGAGAGAGAGAGAGAGAGAGAGAGAGAGAAGTAGAGGACAGTCATGTGCACACGGAGAGAAGGGGGAGGGGAATGGGGAGAGAAGGGAAAGAGGCTAAGGGAGCAAAAGGAGAAGGGAAGGGAAGAGAGCAGGAGATGAGGAAGGGCCAAGCAGCCCATTTTATAGTGAGTCGGGCACACATGGCTATTGCCAGGTAACTGTGGGGCGGAGTCTAAACTAAGTGCCAACATCTACAAAGACCACAAAAGATGATATATGTATTATAACTCTATATGCATTTTCACCAAGAAAGTATTATTGATTTTAATGAAAAATTTGTAAATTTTGAAATGATTGTGTATTACTTTAACTTTCCTAGCCAACCCATGAAATATTTTAAAGGTTAAAATTAATGATACATATTTTAACATATACAATACATCATTACTCCTCTTTTTAAAAATGTATGATTTTCATTTTTCAGGAAGAAACTGAAGTGCCCTGTGGAAGACCAGGCTGAAAAAGCAAAACAAAACAAACTGGAATACTACTGATGCATCAGCTACTTGGCTTCAGAAAAAGAAAAAGCCTACAGAGTTTTCAAGGAAATATTGCTAAAATATTTTTGTAATATTCGACATGTAATCATTACATTTAGTCAAAAAATTCAGGTTTCTACAAAATATAAAGTTTTTTTTTGATTCCTTATACTTGTATGTTCGTATTTCATTACAACTTACAGGAGTCTCAGATGTGGCAGCAGATACTCCACCTGCAGAACCCATCAAAGCAGAGAATCCTTTAAGAAGTTGAAGGAACCAGGCTTCTTAACTGATGCTAAAGCCGTTGATCCCAGTGTTGAGTCAGAGGGAGAACATCATAGGTGACTCCAAGGCACACTGGGTTACACAGTAAAACCATCACAAAAACAGGCCAACAAAAAGCAATCAAAATAATCAACCTTTTCTGCTGTTCTGTATACTTCATGAAGTTCTAGTTTCCAACAGGCTAAGTCATTGAACTTACTAGAAGTCTTGGTAGTAAGATTGTTCTAGCTTCATCAGGCTGAATGCCTGCCTTTCAGGTCTGCAGGTATTCTAGGAATTACAAAAGGAACGTGTACTTTCTTGGGGTCCCTAAAATGAGCTATCCAAACATATCTAAATTTAGTTTTAGCTCAGCCCTCATTCCCATTCAAAAAGGTTTCTGCTGAGTCTGTGCTCTGACTCTAGAGAGGAACTGAACAATCACAGTGACAACAAAACCTTGTTTTACAAGGTGATAAATTAGAGGATGCAGAAAGGCACAGATTAATACAGTTACCCAAAAGCTCTCATACTGTTAAAGTGTAACTTTTACTCGGGAGATTGTAAGGGGAATCATTAACTTGGTACAATGTGCAGTAATGGCATGACTTGGTACAATGTGCAGTAATGGCATGGTGGCCATACTTCTGGAAGGTCCACCTGGAGCTTTCCTAGTTGGAAAGTTCCTATTTGGGACTATTGATAGACTTCTAGAAACCCAAGCATTTGTCTCCTCTGAACCATCTCCCAGTGTATTCACCCTCTTGCCACTATTAGACATCCTAGGACATGAAAGAGAAGAGAGACAAGGCTGGGAAAGAGGCATCCTTCTGTCAGTGCACCCGAGGATATTTTCTTTGTTCTGTAGTCGTGGTGATGTACATTTAACCAGATATAAAAACACAAAATTTGACTAAGACAAAGTAAGTTCAAAGGGAGATCACCACACAAATATGTAACATATTTCAAAGTGAGTAGCCTAAAAGGATAAAGATTAAAGGAAGAATTTTTTTTCAAGATCAGATCTTCTGAGATGGTGAGGCTTAGAAGCCTTATTTCAAAACAGAAAGGGTAAGATCAGCTTCTAACTCCAAACCAAGAGAAAAGAACTTGCATTTGGCACACAGAAAACGTAATATGTGTTCCTGAGGTCCAGTCTATACATTGGAAAAAGATGTGGACCAAAAATGAAGGCTGTAGCAGGTTTCGGTAGTGAAGGGCAGAACTTATTCAGTACAACTCACAACGTCTGCTAGATACACAAGATGAGCTATGAACCTCTTTCTGTCTCTGTCTCTGTCTCTCTGTCTCTCTGTCTGTCTCTGTCTCTGTCTCTCTGTCTCTCTGTCTGTCTCTGTCTCTTTATCTCTCTGTCTCTCTGTCTGTCTCTCTCTGTCTCTCTGTCTCTCTGTCTCTGTCTGTCTCTATCTCTGTCTCTGTCTCTGTCTGTCTCTCTCTCTCAGACAGGTTGGTGAGGAAGAGTTCAACAATGAGAAACATTGTCTAGGAAGGCTGCCTAACAGGGAAGGTGACCAGAAAGGGAAGCAGGGAGAGGCCAATGGATGACTAGAAACAATACAGAAAGCTCAAGCCAACGGCCGGAGTAGAACTAGTCATAGCTCTGTGGGAACTGTAGGTAAGCGGGTCCCTGACAAGAAAGTTTAGAAACAATACATGAAAGCCTTGTGACAAACGCCTGCTGTGTCAGAGTGTGGCTGACACTTGGTCTTACACCACTGGGTAACTGAGCACTTTTGTAGCCCCTTCAGAGGTCCCTGACAGCCTGAGACACATCTGGCTAAGATGGGGTTGAGTAGGCCAAAGCACTAGTATTCCATGTGAGACTTCAGGTCAGGCTTTCTAAGGCAAGTCCGATTTACTTTTCATTTCATAATACTTCCTTTCTGTTAGAAAATTAAATCTCTAGATTTGTAATTTACTATCTCCAGGTAACACACACACACACAAAAATAAAGCTCACAAAATTGGTACCATATGTGTATCTTTTTCCACCTAAGTTTTAATTTCACCCACTAGAAATTTTTGGTCAGCTTTTTTTCTGGCAGGTATCTGCAGAAGTTTTATAATGTGATGCTTGGCAGTAAAGAAGAATTCTAAAACCTGTCTTCTTTGCCACAGACTGTTTTAAAAGCTACTGATTTAACTATTGTAGGCTTTCACGTTTGTTTTTTAAGAACTTGGTAGAATTGTCATACTACAATTCCATAGTAGATTATAATAGAAAAATCACAAATAACTACTTTTTTTTATATTTCCCCAGTTTTAAGGAATCCATTGCAGTACTTTATACATCTTCATTCATATAATAGTTCCCCTTTCTTTTAAATTCCTTGCTTTTAAATATTTTTTCTGACATTTTTGCTTTAGAAACTGATATTTTAATTATTAAAATAATTTTACATATTAGAATGGGGTGTTTTATTCAATTCACTGAGAAGAAAATTCACTCTGTGTGTGAGAGTGCATGCTTCTGGTGAGGATGTGGGAGGGCCTGTGTATATGTGTGTGTTTGTGTTTATGCACACCCATGCATGCATGTGTGTTCCTTGTTTTTGTTTCTGGTTTATGACTTAAAAGAGCAGCCAAAAAAATACAATTTCTGTTTCCAAGGCAGGTCACAATAATTCTGATCTTGCCCAATATCATTTGGACCAACTCGTTTGATAGTTAAGACTCTATCCCTCCTTCCATTTCAGATGGTCCTGTCCTTAGTTAAGAGGAAACAATCTGTACATGCCAGACTGGTTTTTGCATTAGATACAAGATGAAATGGCCAAAAAACAGCAACAACAAAACAAAACAAAAAATAAACAAAAAACCCAACAACCAATGAAACAAAAAAAACTTAAAACAAACAGGACTCAGAGAGGGCTCAGGAGCTTCTGGGTACTTAAACTTACAGAAGTTCCTGGATGATACAGGCTGAGAGAGAACGTGGAAACTCTCTGGACATTCTATACTGCAGCTCTCCAGTTCTGTCTCTTGTAATACCCCTTATAATAAAGGCATATATGTAGCCCTAAATTCTGTGAGCTACAGTCAAACCAATGAAGGGGTTGTGGTGATCTTGACTCACAGTCAATTAAACAGAAGCACAGATAAGACAACTCGAAGGATGGTGTGTACCCCTAACAGCTAAAAGGAAAGAAGCAGTTTGGGGACCAAGTCTTTACCCTGGGATCTGATTCTATATCCAGGCAAAGAGTGTCAGAACTCAATTAAGTTCTGAGCCCAAGCTGGTGTCTACTTGGTGTCTACTGAACTGATTGCTTACTTAGTGTCTAGAGAAACAAAAACTCTTCACATGTAGAGAAGAAAGTGATCTGTGTTCTGAACACATAGTTAAGAGAAACTGAGTCTGTATTTGTTGTTTTATATGAAGCACTGTTCTATCTAAGATCTGAAAAAAATCGTAATGCTATCACTTTCATATGTAATGGTCAGGCAATAGAAAGTGAGAGCATCTGCCTGCATTTTCTATATCAAGTAAAATATTTACATTTTGTAATATCGCGGGTGATCTTTTTTTTTTCTATATTCTTTGTTTACATTCCAAATGATTTCCCTTTTCCCGGTTCTCCCCTCCCCATAAGTCCCATAAGTGTTCTTCCCTCTACGAGTTCCCCAATCAACCCCCTCCCACTTCTTTGTCCTGATAATCCCCTACATTGCTGCATCAAGCCTTTCCAGGACCAGGGCCCTCTCCTTCCTTCTTCTTGGGAATCATTTGATATGTGAGTTGTGTCTTGGGTATTCAGAGCTTCTGGGCTAATATCCACTTATCAGTGACTGCAGTCCATGTGTGTTCTTTTGTGAATGAATTACCTCGCTTAGTATGATATTTTCCAGTTCCAACCATTTGCCTAAGAATTTAATGAATTCATTGTTTTTAATTGCTAAGTAGTAGTCCATTGTGTAAATATACCACATTTTCTGTATTCATTCACCTATCCGACAGAGGGCTAATATCCAATATACACAAAGAACTCAAGAAGTTAGACTCCAGAAAGCCAAACAACTATTTAAAAATGGGGTATAGGGCTAAACAAAGAATTTTCACCTGAAGAATTTTGAATGGCTGAGAAACACCTTAAGAAATGTTCAACATCATTAGTCATTAGGGAAATGCAAATCAAAACAACCCTGAGATTTCACCTCACACCAGTCAGAATAGCTAAGATTAAAAACTCAGGAGATAGCAGGTGTTGGCGAGGATGTGGAGAAAGAGGAACACTCCTCCACTGCTAATGGGATGGCAAGATGATACAACCACTCTGGAAATCAGTCTGGCGGATCCTCAGGAAACTGGGCATGACACTTCCGGAGGACCCTGTTATACCACTTCTGGGCATATACCCAGAGGATTCCCCGGCATGTAATAAGGACACATGCTCCACTATGTTCATATCAACCTGATTTATAATAGCGGTGATCGTTCTAAAACGTTTCTGTAGTCTCTGTGATGATGTGTGCACGGCTCCTCCTGCCCTTGTCTCCATCACCTTTCCTAGCACTGGAAGGAAGGGGTTTGTCTGTTTCTCACAGTTTGGGGAGGATGGGATAGTCCCTCACGCTGAGAAACCACGCTGAGAAACCTTTGCTCCTGAGGTGCCAGCCACATGTGAGTGATGAGTATAGTATAGAATAGAATGTATTCAGGGCCTGGGGAGGGGAGTTGAAGGGGTAGTAGAGACAGAGAGAGACAGACAGGGGGTGGAGAGAGAGGTGGGGGCAGACAGGGAGAAAAAGAGACAGAGACAGCGAGAGTGGACAGGAAGAGTCAGAAAGATTGGAGAGGAGTAGAGGCTAGCCATGAACATGTGGAGAGAGAGGGAGAGACAGGGATTGGGGCAGAAGGAACAGAGGGGCAAAAGGGTAAGAGCCAGAGAGCAAGAGAATAAGAGTGAGGAGAGGGCAGCTCCTTTAAAAGCACATCAGGCAGTCAAGGAAGGGTGGGGCACAGCCTAGAAGAAGTGCTAACACTAGTCCTCATCTTTCTTTGTAGTAATGAGTTTCTAAGTCCTTTGTAATACATTATAGACACAGAAATAACCTTATGACTTATTCCAAGAACTCCCCATAAGACATAACTCTCTGCCCTTCTTCCTGCTCTATTTTTGCTAAGGAATGGTGCCAGACACATTTTAATAAGTAGGACAAAGGCCAGTTATCACAGAAAACCCAGATCGTGGAAGTATGGTTGCTTTATCTTGTGAATACTACATTCTTTTAAATGTTTTTCTTATTTACACTTTGAGAATTTCACACATGGATACAATGTATGTTGGTCATACTCACACAATTCTTTCCTTCAAAATATCCAAACTCCCTCAATATGTCCCTTTTCCAACTTCATGTTTTCTTTCTTCCTCCTCCCCTTCCTGCTCCTCTCTTCCTCCTCCTCTACCTCTTCCTCCTCTTCTTTCTTCTTCTTTGTGAGAAAACTCTGTTAATTAAGTTTAAAGTCTGCCATTGACTCAGAGCCTTGTCTGAAGAATTCTAAGCCCCCACATCCGCCTCTACCTGAGGAGTGTCACATAACCTCAATTAGATTACAGGATCAATTTGCTTTCTCCTGATAAAACCTGTTCAACCAGTACCAGAGATTCCTGAAATGCTTCCCCATGCTAATGAAACATTTTGGTGCCTTAAGCCCTCAGTCAGTGACCTTAGCCCATCCTGGATGTGCCTATTCTCTGTCACCCAAAACTTTATAAGCCTTGAATCATCCTAAGTTGATCTGCCTCCTGATAGCTGGTCCGAGTGTAGTCATTCTTAGAGGGCTTCTGAACCCTCGCACATCATCTTTGCTCCCACTGCCCTCACAGACTGTATTGGGCAATGATCCATGAGAGCAGGGAGATCCAAACTTATTCTTTTTCTCCTCCTCCTCCTCCTCTTCCTCCTCCTTCACCTCCTCCTCCTCCTCCTCCTCCTCTTTCTTCTTCATCTTCATCTTGTCTATTCCCCACTGGTTCCAATTAATGCTAGCCATAGGCACACAGTTATATAGCCATCCACGGGAAAACAGTCAGCTTTCCAGTGACCACAACCCAAACAGCAAAAACAGAGATGACTCTCCTTTAGTGGCCATCAACTACTAACAGCACCTAAGCTTGAGCTGAAACCTGAGAGGCCAAACCTACTTGATCTTGGAACCAGCCTCCATCTTGAAAGAAAAAAAGTCTGAGAACTTGGCCTGCAGGAGAACCCATGGACCCCATGGCTAGTCCTTGCCCCACACCCCAGAGTTACTCCCTAGCTACTGCCTAGCAACAGTTAATCAAAGATTAGTCTGATTGTCTCAGATGTACTCTCAGACTATCTGTTCATGGTCTTGCCTCTTACAATAGTTATTCTATTAGATGCTTGCCAGGCTGTAGAACTCCTCACTTGCTCCCATTTGCTTTAAAATCCTGTCCTGCTGGGGGTTCAAGGCAGCTCCGCCTTCCTGCCCTGCTGTGTCAGGGTTGAGTTGGAGGAGAGCCTGAGCTTGTTGTAATAGAGACCCTAGTGCGATTGCATCGGAAACAGCTCCTTGGTGGTATTAGGGAGGTCAAGAATGCTTCCAGGCATAAGAAACCCATTTCCACTTATGCTGAGATTTTAAGTAGCTTATTTTATACAGGTTTTGTGTAAGTAACCACAGACACTGTGAATTTGTGTTCTAAACGCAACAGATATGTATGTCATCTCCAGGAGACAGCATTTCAGAGCTCTCTTCCCAATTCTTTGGTTCTTATTTTTTCGATGTTGATTCCTCCTCTATGATGGTTCCTGCACTTTGGGGATGGGTGTGGGGAATGTTGTCGATGATTCCTTTAGGGCAGAGCACTTTAAGTTACTAATTTTCAGTACTTTGACCAGGTATGAGTCTCTGCATTGACCATTGTCCACTGGGGAACAAAGCTGAAAGCAATACAGACCTGGGGGTATGAACATAAATATTTAGAAGGCAGCAAAAGAACATGTCAGTTATCGAATATAACAACAGTAGGTTCCTTCCTAGGGTCTATAACCTTTTGAGGGGTGAGATTTTGAGCAGATGTATAATACCAGGGCTGAATTTCTTCTTGTGGAGAAGGCCTGAAATACAATCAGAATATGATCGTTTACACTATAACAGACATTCTATTATTGCATCAGCAGGCACATCCTGCCTGGCAGGTCAGTCTTGCAGCCAATAGAGTCCAGAGATGGGTATTGATATCTTTTCTTCTCCACTGTTGTGATCAGGACCTTCTAGCACTATGAAACCTAGCCGCAGGAAGAAAGTTTCCTAGTCAATTCAAAATTGGTTTCAGGATGTTCAGCAACCAATGTGTAGGGCATTTTTAAAAATAGAAAAATATCTTTTGGTTATGATGGGCAACTATGAGAGAGAAAGGCTTTGTTGTATTGGGGACCTCTGGCTTACCTGTACCACCAAAGCACTGCTCTGCCATCAACAGGATGGTCAGCTCGCCTGCTCTCCTGTTTTCCAGCTGGCTTACCTATACCCTCTCCACCACTACTGTGCTGTCCAGGCAAGGTACAGGCCTGCTCTGCCGAATGCTGCAGCCAGTGAAGGGCCACTGCATGGCAGATGAGTGGCAGGTTCAGTTCTCCCATGCTTATGTCCTTGCGCCCCCTTACCTGTACTCCCTGCCAACAAAGCCTGCTTTCCTGAGTGCTGCAGCCAGTGAGAGGTAGGGCCAGCTCTCCAGACCATGGCACCAAGAGGGTGCAGGACTAATCCTGCACAGTCCCTGGACATCCATGTTCTTCAAGTATTGCTCAGACCAGAGATATCCCCATGGACTCTAGTGAGCCATGCACATCAACACAGACCACTTGACAGCACAGGGACTTCAAGGTGACCTCAGGAAGAAGGGCTGCCTACTCAAAACAGGGTGTTTCTTTCCTCCCTAGAGTCCCCAGTTTCATCTCAAATGCTCAAAGTGTTTTGCTTCACTTTTTCCCTCTCCCCTCCGTCCACCAACCCTGCACATTGAAACATGGAAGTGGCTCCTGTTAAAGGTGTGCCATGGTGCTGGTGAGCCTCTGGGTGATGTCTTCTGCCAGTATTGCAGGCCTCTGTGTGTCTGCAGCCTCCCAGAGCCATGTGACAGCAGGCAAGTCTCTGGGTGTTTGGATGTCTTTCCTTACCAGCTCAGCATGGCATGGCGTTAGGCAGGTCTCTTATGTCTTCCTGCTCCGGAGCTGCTCACCATGGTGGCAGGCAGAGTTCTCTATGTTTATAGCTCACCTTGCCGTGTGGCAAAGGGCATGTCTGTGGGTTTCTTTTCCACTGGTGCCCTGAGGCATGGGTCTGCTGGTCTCTGGATGTCTCCTGACTTTACTTTTAACCTCCACAGACTCCCGAAACTATAATGACTTCCAGGTCACTGACCCAGTTTAAGGAATGTCAGGGGAGCACGTTTTAATTAGTGATTGATGTGGGCGATCCCAGCCCTTGTGTGTATGACCACCCCTGGGCTGATGGTCTTGGTTTCTATTAGAAAGCAGGCTGAGCAAGTCATGGGGAGTAAGATAGTAAGCAGCATGCCTTCATGGCTTCTGCATCAGTTCCTATCTCTAGGTTCCTGCTCTGTCTGAATTCCTCTCCTGACTTCCTTCAACGATGAACTATGGAAGTAAAAGCATAAGCCAAATAAACCCTTTCCTCCACCAACTTGCTTATGGTATTGCTTTGTCATGTTGTTTCATGTTGCTTCATCATAGCCATAGTAACTCAAACTAAGGCATCATCCATTCTATCCAAAGCAGAAATACCTATACTTTGATCTGACCCAATCTCTGGTTGGTCAGGGAATTTTTATCTACAGAATTCACACTCATCAGTGGGCATTTTCAGCTTACTCTTGTGGGCTCCACACACCACAAATTTTTCCAGGGAAAGATACACTAGCATTTATTTATTCTGATTTCTCTCCCTACAGCAATTACATAAATTGTATAAAAGCAAAAAAGACCTGCCCACCAGAAGACATACAGTAGGTACCTGGATGTCTATTGTCCTATTCACGGGACCTGATATGTTAAGAAATTCTTGAATATGAACATGAAGCAATGATTAAATACTTAGGTAAAAGTTGTACGCCCATGAATGTTACTTGCCCATGAGTGTGACTTTATTAGAGAAGTTCCTCTAGGTTGAGGGTTATATGGGAATTTGGCATATAGTATATCCTTAAGTGGAAAGGAAACTTTCTAAGTAAATTAACTTATAGGCAGAATAACAAAAACTTTCCTAAACTGTATTTTTTAAAGATAAAACATACTTTCCAAATATTATGGAAATTGTACTTCAACCTGATTTATAGCCCTAATGTTTCAAATAACACTGTATAAAATTCACACTCAGTTTCAGAGCAACTAGCTACAGTTGCTATGGCAATGGGATCTGTGCCTATGAGCAGAGAAAATAATTCCTTTTCAGCAAGATATTTATGAGTATATCTGACTACATGACAAGAGCATTTTCACTATTTTTCAGAGCAATTTATGTATTTAGGCTGATGATCTTTTGTATATGTAAATTCTTCCTAAAAAGAGAAAATGCATGTCTTAAAATTTTTAGTATTTCTTGTATGATTATAATTTGCACTTAAACCTTACTGAGAAGAGGTTTAACTTCAATTATAATATTCATTATGTGAGATGAGTAGCTCTACCATAGTAAGTATATAGAACACCTAGACTCACATCTTTGACAAGATTGCTAATATAATAATTTCAAGAGCCAGAAGTGTGTGTCCAGAAGGAGGTTCAAAACAACAGTCAGAAATACACTCAGACTTTAAGTAGCAAGTATTAAGATAACACTTCCCAAATAGATTTGAAATGACAGACAGTGCTAACTGGATCTGTGTGCTTTAAAAAAGTCTAAATCATGAAGAAGGCTGCACCCAAGACATGTTTATAATAAGCATACAGCAAAGTACAGAGCTGACTTACAGGGCAAAAACAAAACTCAAAACAACATCAGGGGATGTTTCCTTGTGCTCAAACAATGGGCTGCAGGCAGAATGGATGGCCTTGGTGTGAATAATGTTATGAGTAGAAACCAAGTCTGAGGAGAAAAGAGAAGAGCTGCAGTGTCCCAGTTCTGAACTCTGCACTTGTACTGCCTTTAAAACAAAAGGCAGAGGATACTGGCCAGGGTTAATTTCAGGCTGCAGTTTCAACCCCTAATAATCCTGCTCCTTTTCTTTTTAAATAATACGGTACTGGCAAATATGGCCATTGAGATGACCGAAAAACTCCACCCTCTGTTTTCCTTGGTACCAGCCTTTCTAGTAGTGAGCTCAAGGTTTTACTGAATGTGACCATGATAGGCTTGTATGCCTGGAGTCTTTCACCGACTTTTACTGCTGGTTCCAACACATTTCCGCTCACCTCATGACACTTAGTTTACAAATAAATCCGTGAGGAAAAAATTATTAACCTAATATTGTAGATATAAAAACTGAAGCGTAACATTGTTGAAGGTCAGAGCTGTCATTCCCAGCCTGCTGTATATAGCTGAAAGCCATCACTGTAAGTTCACACTATTGTCAAGTTTGCAACCTTTGTCAAGTTTTAGGAAAAAAAAAAAAGCAAAAAAATGAACGAAATGTGTTATTTTTTCTACATTTCTACCCAGGCCCCTTCTGAAGAAATTTGGCTAATAGGAACAATTGCTCTTAGATCTCACGTCTTCCTGTATTAAGCAATAGATTATTGTTACTGTTTCTCCCATATAACAGGAGAAATGAAATACTCCATGGAAAGCTAATTTTCACTTAATAGCACTGAAGTTTTTAATTTAATTTAATTTAATTTTTTACTTATTCACTTTACATCCCACCCTCTCCTGGTCACCCCCCTCCAACAATCCTTCCCTCATCCCCAATTCCCTTCTCCTTTGAGCAGGTGGGGGTCCCCTAGGTATGCTCTCAACCCTGGCACTTTATGTCTCAGCAAGGTCAGGCATTTCCTTTGCCACTGAGGCCGCACAAGGCAGCGCTGCTAGTAGAACCTATCCCACGCACGGGCAACAGCTTTGGGGATAGCCCCAGTTCTGATCGGTCAGGACCCACATGAAGGCCAAACTGCACATCAGCTGCATATGCGTGGGAGGCCTAGATTCTGAACCGCCAACTGAAGAGCATATAGAAGGAGGTTGGTTTGGGGGTTTTGTTTTTGTTCTTTTAAGATGCTTTAAACTGTTGAGTTTGTTTATTAAACTCTTAACCCTAAATATTAGTTGTTAGGTTTCCGGCCCCAGAACAAAGAGCTAAGCGCCATATTTTACATGCTAAAACAGAACTGGCCTCCAGGTTCTTCCAGCATTCCTCAGTCCCTACATGACACCCTGCCCCCAACCCTGAGCTTTTCAGGTCGTTAGCGGGGCTGTCCTTCCTCCAGAGGCTCTTTGCTGTACGATCCAGACATGTTTGTTTATTCTTTTCTCTCCTCCACTCCCTCCTTTCTCTCTGCGCACATATTCCCTCTTTCTCTTTTCCCTCCCCTTGTCTCCCTTTCTATGGCAACTTCCTTGGTCTCCTTCCTTGGGGCCAGTGAACTCACCCTTCCAAGAGCAGCTTTCCAATAAATTGGCTCATTATAAACTTATCATTAGAGATCAAAAAGGTTTACATTTCCAGAATACTGAATTTATTATTTTAAAATAAAATTCTCTAGTATACAGACCAATAAAACAATCTACTAAAATTATCAACAAAAAAAAAAAATCTGTGCTTTCAAATATGCCTGCTCAGACTGTCATTTTATGCTATGAGCTACAAGCCTTTGTCTCAGGTGATCAGCATATAAATGTGAATTCATAATTTGGATTCAATCATGAACAGCTTGCTCATTAATAAAAATCTACTAACGTCCAAGTTTTATCAGTGTGACCAAAAAAAGCACCCTTTGGTGAAAATTCAGATACTGGGGTGGGTTAATGTGGAAGTATGGGACTCTTCCAACCTTTGTACAGGGTCAGTGCACCATGTCCAGCCACAGCTGAAGAACTTAAACAACGAAGATTCACCCAAAGGGAGCCTGAGTAAAATCAAAGGAAGCAGATCAGAAGCTTTAGAATGTTTTTATGTTTAAAATGCAAACTTTTTATGCACAGAACAGGCAGAAAGAGCTAGGCCCCATGGAGAAAGGTAATCCAGAAAAAGTCACTTACTGGCAGTAACGGTGATGGTGTTTTCTGATGGTAATTTTAATTTTATTTTAAATTCTTTTTTGTTCTTTCTACTTTACATCTGGTCATTCTCTTCTGCCCCGACACAAGATGTGGGCAATGGACAAGACTTAAAGTTGCATATTTCAAGAAGTGGTCCCCAGTGAGGGGTCCTGAAGTGTTGGCATGTAAGATCACCAATGAGATTTAAAAAATATCCTCTTACAGGTATTTTACAAGTGAATCTGGGTTGCAATATGCGGTTTTGTTGTCATCTTGGGATTCTCATTGCTGTGATGAAATATGACCAACGCATGTTCAGGAGGAAAGGGTTTATTTGACTTATGCTTTTATATTCCTAGTCCATCACTGAAGGAACTCAGGAGAGGAACTCAGACAGGGAAGGAACCTAGAGGCAGGAGCTGATGCAGAGACTGTAGACATGCTCATACTGGCAAGCGCCAAGCGACTTGCTCCTCCTGCTTCCTTAGAGCTGCCCCATGCACAATCTGGTGAGCCTGCCCACCTTAGCCACTAACAGAGTTCCTCTCAGCTTGCCTACAGCCCTGTTTTACAGAGGCATTTTCTCAATGAAATCGAGGCTCCCTCTCGGATGGCTCTGATGACTTTGATATAAATCTTGCCCGTACAGTTGCCTTCCTTTTGTCTCCTTTTGTAAAACAAGTCCCCAGCTGCCAGGATTTCTGTGGAAGTCTGTTCCTCCTTCGTTTTTTTCAAACTGAAAATGGTGAATTATAAAAAGATCATGAAAAGGAAAATCATCATGGGGCATAATAAATAATTTAAAACAAAGTTGTAACTCATCAAATTAAAAAAAATGCTCATATTGGGATTTGGGGAAATAAAAAATGGCAGAAATTATAGATTG